>NC_086450.1:518757245-518984065 GCF_028390025.1 Pseudophryne corroboree
TCCCTCCTCTGCCTCTCATAGCAAAGGTACTGAGAATAATAAGAAGGCGAGGCGTAAGAACGATACTCATGGTTCCGGATTGGCCAAGAAGAGCTTGGTACCCAGAACTTCAAGAAATGATATCAGAGGACCCATGGCCTCTACCGCTCAGACAGGATTTGCTACAGCAGGGGCCCTGTCTGTTCCAAGACTTACCGCGGCTGCGTTTGACGGCATGGCGGTTGAATTCCGGATCCTAAAGGAAAAGGGCATTCCGGAGGAAGTCATTCCTACGCTGATAAAAGCCAGGAAAGAAGTAACCGCAAACCATTATCACCGTATTTGGCGAAAATATGTTGCGTGGTGTGAGGCCAGGAAGGCCCCTACAGAGGAATTTCAGCTGGGTCGTTTTCTGCACTTCCTACAGTCGGGAGTGACTATGGGCCTAAAATTGGGTTCCATTAAGGTCCAGATTTCGGCTCTGTCGATTTTCTTCCAGAAAGAACTGGCTTCAATGCCTGAAGTTCAGACATTTGTAAAGGGAGTGCTACATATTCAGCCCCCTTTTGTGCCTCCTGTGGCACCTTGGGATCTCAACGTGGTGTTGAGTTTCCTGAAATCACATTGGTTTGAGCCACTTAAAACTGTGGATCTGAAATATCTCACGTGGAAAGTGGTCATGTTATTGGCCTTGGCTTCGGCCAGGCGTGTGTCAGAATTGGCGGCTTTGTCATGTAAAAGCCCTTATCTGATTTTCCATATGGATAGCGCAGAATTGAGGACTCGTCCCCAGTTTCTCCCTAAGGTGGTATCAGCTTTTCACTTGAACCAACCTATTGTAGTGCCTGCGGCTACTAGGGACTTGGAAGATTCCAAGTTACTGGACGTAGTCAGGGCCTTGAAAATTTATGTTTCCAGGACGGCTGGAGTCAGGAAAACTGACTCGCTTTTTATCCTGTATGCACCCTACAAACTAGGTACTCCTGCTTCTAAGCAGACTATTGCTCGCTGGATTTGTAGCACAATTCAGCTGGCGCATTCTGCGGCTGGATTGCCGCATCCTAAATCAGTAAAAGCCCATTCCACGAGGAAAGTGGGCTCTTCTTGGGCTGCCCGAGGGGTCTCGGCTTTACAACTTTGCCGAGCTGCAACTTGGTCAGGGGCAAACACGTTTGCTAAATTCTACAAATTTGATACCCTGGCTGAGGAGGACCTTGAGTTCTCTCATTCGGTGCTGCAGAGTCATCCGCACTCTCCCGCCCGTTTGGGAGCTTTGGTATAATCCCCATGGTCCTTACGGAGTTCCGAGCATCCACTAGGACGTCAGAGAAAATAAGATTTTACTCACCGGTAAATCTATTTCTCGTAGTCCGTAGTGGATGCTGGGCGCCCATCCCAAGTGCGGATTGTCTGCAATACTTGTATATAGTTATTGCTTAACTAAAGTGTTATTGTATGAGCCATCTGTTGAGAGGCTCAGTTATATTTCATACTGTTAACTGGGTATAGTATCACGAGTTATACGGTGTGATTGGTGTGGCTGGTATGAGTCTTACCCGGGATTCAAAATTCTTCATTATTGTGTCAGCTCGTCCGGGCACAGTATCCTAACTGAGGTCTGGAGGAGGGACATAGTGGGAGGAGCCAGTGCACACCAGATAGTACCTAATCTTTCTTTTAGAGTGCCCAGTCTCCTGCAGAGCCCGTCTATTCCCCATGGTCCTTACGGAGTTCCCAGCATCCACTACGGACTACGAGAAATAGATTTACCGGTGAGTAAAATCTTATTTTTTCCAAACTATTGAGATTAAAACGCAGAGAAACTGAATTGAGACTACATGGTCAATTTCTATCTGAGAATCACACGTCCAAAAGGATACCGCGAGGGTTTAGGATACACAATACCCCCACCATTGGTAGAGCAAATCCTGTGTTCTGCAGTAAATGGTGTGGGGTCCTCAACAAATGTTCTCTGGATTTAATCCTACTGGTGGTAGAGGAGGTCGGTAGTGAGCTGACTAAGATCAAGGATGAAATCGGTAAATGTGAAACCGACAGCCTACCGCCCGTCTGACTGACAAAACAGAGAATTGGAGTGAGAAATTACAGATACATTGATCTTTATAGAGATGAATTGATTGCAGACGTCAATAGTGATGACACCGCTCATCGTGGTTATCGTTGGTTGACAGGTGACTTTGTCACCAACAGACGTCAGAGGTCTTCTAGATCTCAGCAATATTGGGCATCCCGCTTTGTTGATACCACCTCCTCGCAATCGGCTTCAGATACAGACATTGGAGCCCCATTACCCCCTAGTGCTTTTTTAGGCCAGGGTTTGGGAATAACAACAGACCCAAATCGAGAAGCAGGTTTAGGCTGCATCCGAGAAGGAGCGGACATAAGGAGAAGGGGTAGGAGAAGACGGAGGAATTATTTACAACTTATCAGACTATTCCCTGACTGGCCCTGAAGCGTCACGTCTATCCCTTGCTCTATCCTTTGTGCCATCAGTTCAACATGATAACTTTAATTTGGCAATAGACCATTATAAATTTGGGCAGAAATTGAGGCTCAGGGAACATTTCGCGAATAGCATGAGTAACACCCAAACTGATTTGGGTGCAATACACTCTTTCTAAACCAAGCCTGTTTGACCCACAATCACACAATGCAAGTATTCAGACCTTCTTACGGGTAACTGACAATGACTTCAATGCTGATCATTCCAAACGTTATTTCAGTCATTTGAGACTTTTGACTGTATAAAGTAAATTAAAAATACAAAGAATATGTTTGAAATGTCTTCTTTGCATTATTCTAATCATTTTTATAGCCAAAACCATGGAGTAAAAAGTCTATGGCAGGTGAGGCAGCGCCCCTCCCCTGCTAATCTTCAACGCACATCACTGATCAAAACTCACCAAATTTCCAGGAGTTTATACTGCAGCACCTGTGTATAATGCCCAGATGTATATAACGCTACACCTGTGTATAATGCCCAGATGTATATACTGCAGCACCTGTGTATAATGCCCAGATGTATATAACGCTACACCTGTGTATAATGCCCAGATGTATATACTGCTGCACCTGTGTATAATGCCCAGATGTACGCTTTGGCCCATATATTGCGTGTAAATCTGGCTCTGGTGCTAGCCAGTGACTCCTGAGCTATTTATCTCACCGCACGTCCCTGCTATCTATCTATCTATATCTATCTATCTAATATCTATCTTTCTCCGGCTGGGTCCACAGGTTATCCACAGGATAACATTGGGATATGCCGGAGCGACAGCGGAAATGGCACCAAACGGTCACAAGCTTTCTGGCCTCCCAGGATGCATCGGGGCTCCTCCATATAATCCCGCCCACTGACTCAGTCAATCAGTTTTTTGTTTGGTGCGGCAGGAGCCGGACCATGGTCTCAGGGCTGCTGTTAATAGCGTCTTAAACGCATGCTAGAAAGAGTCACTCCAACGCTTACCTTCGCGGTACAGGTCTGTCTCGGCGGGCGTCTGTGTCGGATGATACTAGCAGGTCCAGCAGACATAACCAGGCTGTGGCCGGAGCATGGGGAGAAGGTAAGGCATCGGTTTCCTCTTACTAGGGGAATTCGGACACAGCCGCACTGTATTGGAGGAGACTACAAACAGTGGTTGATACGCCGCCACTCTTAAGTGCAACAGCGCTATGCTTTAGGGATCATAGGCGCCAGGACTAGGTAGAGGCCGCGATCCTTAGGGTTTATGTCAACAGGGTGGAGTTAGACGCTCTCCTGGTCGCCCCTCGCCCAAGTTCATGACCGGTTTCCGTGCGTCTCCCGTCCATGAACTAATGACCTCACTTCCGGCTCAGACGCTACCACGAGGGTACACGGTCGCAGCTTAGATGCTACGATGGTCCACACTAGAGGTCACAGACGGGAGCGTCTGCATACACTTATCGTTCACTGAGTGTCTGTGTCCGTTAATGAGCGTCTGTGTCTCTCATCAGTTGTCAGAGCGGCAGTGTACACCAGTAGCGTCTGAATCCACTCAGCGTCTTTCGAGCGTATTGATGGACATGGAAGTGTGGTGAGTCTCTCTGTGTCCCGCTCTATGGAGGAAGGGTATACAGTACTAAAATTCTCTCTACTTGATAGTATGAATTGTTCATTTTGGTACATATTGCATATGAGGCCTGTACAGTACTGTTGTTTTCTGCATGATATGTCTGAAAAACTGGTTAAAAAACAGAAATACAATTGTCCCACTTACTTGTAAGTATTTATGATGGTTGATTGTATTCTCATATGACAATGTCTAATATTTAATATGTGACTGCTAGTATGTGTGCGGACTTTTATATGTTGTCGGCTTTGTTCTGAACCTCAATTCAGGTGCACGGTTGTGGTCAGATTGATCTCACTTCTATATATCTATATATAGGTGATTTTCAGTCACAAATTGTGTAGTTGTAAAAACAGAATATTTACTATGTCTGTGAGCGGCAAAAGTGATGATGATAATTTATCAGGCACTCCTACATCCTTAACATGTTTGTCTTGTAAAACAGGCTTAATTGGAATAGCCCAGTTGGTCACTTATGAGGGGTTATGTGCAAACTGTTTTGCTTATCGGTTCAGCAACCAATAGAGCCACCATGGAGTATGTTCGCGCAGACTTTGTCTTCAATAGCGGACAGATTATCTCCTGCAGTTCCACCCCAGGGAATAGGTTACACTATTAACCCATACATGCAGCTCCCTCCTTATGGTTTGGTTCCAGTGGCTTCTACAAGTAACCAGGTTATTAACCAAGGTGCAGGTAACACTAATATAGATGCATCCATGTTGCAGACTACACGAGAGGATACAACAGATGATGATACAGTATATTCAAATACTCCGTATGATGATCAGTCGCAGGGTTTCAGCTTAGAGGATGTAGCTGAACTTATTGATTCAATGAAGGCTATTCTCTCTTTGGAGGAATCAGCCAAAACAGTGTCAAAATCTAAAGCACCGGTGTTTAAACGAACAAAAACAGTTAAGACTGAAGTCCCAGGGTCAGAGGATCTGACGGAAACGATGGAAGAACCCTGGGCTACGCTCAGTAAAAAATATAAGATTCCGAAAAAGTGGGATTCTTATTATCCATTTCCAGCTGCGGATTGTTCAAAAAGAGAAGTTCCTCCTAAAGTAGATGCACATGTACTGCGACTTGTGTATAAATCTGCTTTGCCATTGTCTTCTACCTCACTAAATGATGTCATAGATAGAAGTGTAGATAGCTTCTTGAAAAAAAATTGGCCTGGATGGCAAGAGCAATGATAGAATGGGTGGAGGAACTAGAGAATGGCCTCTCCCCTCCTAATAGGGAGCAGAAGTCTCATCTAGGCCGTATAAGACAAGCTGTGCAGTACTTGAAAGAAGCAGCAATTGATATGGGTACGATTGCTTCCAAAGCATCAGCCTTGACGGTAGCTGCTCGTAGAGCAGTTTGGCTACGCACTTGGAAAGCAGATGCAAAATCCAAGAAAGCTTTGGAAGCATTGCCTTTCACTGGTAATATATTGTTTGGAAAACAATTGTCAGATATTCTAGAATCGGAAGCGGAATCCCAAAAGGTCAGATTTCCGGCTAGTTATAACCCTAACACTAGTGGTTCAAAATTTCAGCCATTTCGATGGCAAGGCAAAGCAAAAGCAAAAGAGGAGGCTAAGCAACCCCAGTTCAATAGATCAGCCAGGGGTAGGAAGCAATGGGCTAGTAGAAGGCCAGCTTCCAAGCCAGAACAGAAGCCATCAGTCTGAGGATACGGGCCTCCGCCTCGAGGATTCCAGGGTTGGGGGCCGACTCCTTCAATTTGCACACATATGGCAGCAGTCGACGACAGATGCTTGGGTGCAGAAGGTGG
This sequence comes from Pseudophryne corroboree, assembly GCF_028390025.1. NCBI lineage: Eukaryota > Metazoa > Chordata > Amphibia > Anura > Myobatrachidae > Pseudophryne > Pseudophryne corroboree. The sequence goes on from NC_086450.1 coordinate 518,763,125, forward strand.
TATCTCGGTTATGGTTTCCCCTTCAGGAGGCAGCCTCCTCAAAGGTTTTTTTGCACCAGCCCGTCTCGTATAGATTCGAAGGCCAACGCCCTGCAAGAAGTAGTTCAGAAATTGCTTCAGTCTGGTGTAATTATCCCAGTACCCCCATCGTACGGGGACAGGGTTTTTTTACTCCAATCTATTTTTGATTCAGAAGCCAAATGGGTCATTCTGACCAATTCACAATCTCAGAATGTTAAACAAATACATTTGGATTCCAAGGTTCCACATGGAGACGTTACGCTCCATAGTTTTGGATATGGAACTGGGAGATTACATGGTATCTCTGGACATACAGGATGCTTACCTACATGTGCCCATAGCACTGTCTCATCAGTGATACCTCAGGTTTGCCATCCTCCAGCAACATTTTCAGTTCCAAGCCTTGCCTTTTGGGCTAGCAACAGCACCCAGGGTATTTACCAAAAGTATGGTGGTTATGGCAGCTTGTCTGCGCAAACAAGGGATAAGAATATTTCCATACCTCAACGACCTGTTAATCTTAGCACATTCGCAGGAATTACTTTTGAACCATCTTCAACAGACAATAGTTTGTCTACAAAGACACGGGTGGCTCATAAACTGTGAAAAGTCGTCTCTGAATCCATCACAACGGATGGTTCATTTGGGGGCCATATTGGATTCAGGTCTACAGAGAATTTTTTTACCAGAGAAAAAGATATCCAAGGTGCAGGTAATGACTCAGGAGTCGTTGCACACTCAGACAATGTCAGTCCATGCAGCAATGCGACTGTTGGGTCCGATGGTATCAACCTTCGACATGGTGGAATATGCGCAATTCCACTCCAGACCATTGCAGCACCTTATTCTGACCAAATGGAACGGAAATCATCAGACAATAAAAAAACAGATGATAAAGTTTCCGGTAAACGTAAGAAGGTCTCTAGGTTGGTGGCTACAGAGGGACCATTTAAACAAGGGGAGACCCTTTTGGATAAAGGAATGGCAAGTCCTGACAACAGATGCCAGTCTTCGGGGCTGGGGAGCGGTGCTCGAAAGCCTTTGGTTCCAGGGAAAATGGACCATAAGGAAAGTCGCCTGCCAATAAATCTGTTGGAAATAAGGGCCATATATATGGCTCTAGTTCAGGCAAAGGACAGTCTGCAAGGAAGACCAGTCCAGATCCGCTCAGACAATGCAACAGCAGTAGCATACCTCAATCATCAGGGAGGAACTCACAGCAAAAGATTGATGGAGGAAGTAACTCACATACTGTTAGGCGCCACGGTCCGGGGCTTCCTCCTTGCCCGGCGCCTAGCAACTAGGGACGCCGTGCACGCTGAGCCGCCGGGTCCCTAGCAACGCTAGGATGCCGTACGCGCTGAGCCGCCGGGTCCCTAGCAACGCTAGGACGCCGGGCGCACCGAGCCGCCGGGACCTTAGCAACGGGGACGCCACAGGCGGACCGCATTCCCCGTTGCTGGGTTGATTTAATTAGTGTGCACACATGTTTCTCTGGTCGTGCAGCAAGGCAGCTGCACGACATTTATTGTAATTAGGCTCTGTACTCTGATTGGAGGATTCCCTGCTAAAAGCCTTCTCAGGGCCTCACACAGACGCCGGTGATAGCTTCCTGCATGCTGCTCATGTTTGGTGAACGTCTGTTCCTGGTCTGCTGTGCCCGGTCCTTCCAGTTCTCTGAGTTCCTGAGTCTTGGTGTTTGTCGTCTTATCCCAAGGAGTTCTCCTGGTCCTCATTTACCTGTGACAGTCTATAGAGGATCTCGCTTGGTTTCGTGAGTGGCGGCACTGCCGCGTGTTGCGGCCTAGGCCGCTTTATATTGTTTTCTGGTTTTGGAGCATTTGCGGTGCCGTGTAGGAGAGTGGACAAGTGGAGTATTTTGGTTGTTCTTTTCCCTGGCGGTAATCCGCTCATACTTTAGTTTTAGGTTTGTTAGTAACCCCTGGCCTTGTTGTTTAGTTAGAGGGCCCCTTGTTATCACCCTGTCTCGGTTCACTCTTTGTCTCTCATTAAGACCTGAGGGGGCATCGGAGTTGGGCAGACGTAATCCGCCCTTCAAACGCGGCTGCCATGGGCTCAAGAAACCATAGTCTCGCAAGAGTGTACTGACAGCACGGGCGAGACAACGGAGATAGGGTGCCAGGGGCTATTCCCATTCCTTTCCCAGCATTACGTTCTGGTATTCAGGTCCCATCGTATAAGATCACCCCAGACCTGAGTATTAGAATCATAACAGATACTAAGGTGGGCAGAGCTAGATCTCCCAGCATTGTCAGCAGTGTTTGTTTCAGGAGTACTGAACTGGGAAGCGGATTTTCTCAGTCGACACACCATTCAGGAAACCGAATGGGCTTTACACCCAGAAATGTTTCAGACTATAGTGAACAGATGGGGTCTACCAGAGATAGATCTCATGGCGTCTCATCAGAATAACAAAGTTCCAATGTACGGATCAAAAACAAAGGATCCCGGAGCAATCTTTGGAAATTTCATCTGGCATATCTGTTTCCTCCAATCTCTCGGTTACCCAGAGTAGTGAGGAAAATAAAGCAAGCAAAGGGAGCCAATTCTAATAGCTCCAGCTTGGCCCAGAAGGCATTGATACACAGATCTACTCAACGTCCAGATCTGCTAATGCAGGGTCCTTGTTATCACAGCCATCTGGATCGTTTAGCTTTGACGGCGTGGCTATTGAGACCTCTATCCTAGAAGCTAGAGGATTTTCAAAACAAGTAATTCAAACTATGCTTAGAGCAAGAAAGCCTTCTTCAGCTCGTATTTATCATTGAATATGGCAAGCCTATATTCATTGGTGTAGTGAAAAAAGTTTAAATCCAAGATCTTTTAAAGTATCCAGGATTTTGGATTTTCTTCAAGCAGGATTAGATAAGGGGTTAAAAGTTGCTTCCTTGAAAGTTCAAGTATCCGCATAAACTGTATGGTTTCAGATAAAGATTGCTGATTTACAGGATGTACGTACTTTCTTTCAGGGAGTTGTACATATTCAACCTCCGTTTGTTCCTCCTGCAGCTCCCTGGGATATATATATATATATATATATATATATATATATATATATATATATATATATAGTGAATTTCAAATTATTTCTAAACAAACATTTCAATGCCAGCGTTAATATATACTGCGGACGCAAGGTGCATCTTATAACCATATACTATAAAAGTGCGCTGAACATCACAACACTATATCCTTTAAGAGAAAGCAAGGAGTCGCACACATTGCAAGCTGAGGACCAACGCTCAGAGATATATATATTTGATATTAAAAGGGGTATGCATACAAAATAACATATGTACAGTATATCATTCAGTTATAATATATATGGTTACAGAGTTACAGTTATAAAAGAAGCAGTTGTAGTTACATATGAATAAGTTACAGCCAATGTACATACGCTTAGTTTCACTGATCCCAGGCAGCCAGTCATCAGGTAGGAGACTTCTGATAAGTGTGTGTGTGTGTGTGTAAGTGTGAGTGAATGTGTGTGTGAGTCAGAGAGGTGAATGAGAATGTATCAGAGAACTGCCTGCTTCTGGGTCCCTATGTTTATACAGTAAAATAATGGGTGTATACATCAGTGGGTTTCATCTTCTTCCATTGATCCAGAGGCTAGACCTCTCAAGAACTCAACGGCTCATAGGTCAGTGTGAGGGCTTTTGTCCTATGTTGCAAACACATGTGTCTGCCCCCAGGGCCATGACTGTGAATCCAGTTTCAAGTCTTCCGGAAGTCCTTTGTATTCATACAATTGGTCATAACTAATTGTTGCAATGTGCTACAATCTACCCATAGCTATCAAATTAATACACACATTATCCTGATCATTTTGACACGAAGCATGATATCATTAACTTGTTCCATTCCAATAATAAATATATATCTGATGTTACACTCTATTATATAAATACATTATAATGTCTGGTGCTTTTCATGTTTTGTCTATGTGTAATTTATGTGTTGTATGAAACATGTGTTGAATATATCTTTGTGGCTTGTCTGTGTGGATGTGTATGCTACCGTATATCCTGTGTATGCGCACGAACAGAGACCTCTCTGTTTCGAGTTTGTATTTGTGTGTATGTAATATTTTTGACTTCGACAGTCCACCCTTTGACAGTAGACAATAACTGTCATAACTGTCACACTAAACATAATTACACATAAGACACACGTAAGTATTCATTTTGCAAATCAGACATTGACTATAGTTGGGGAAGACAGGGAAGAGGACGGGACATCCTCTATATGCACTCGGCGGTCACGGGACCACTGGTTGGGTGTGGGACTACATTCAGCCTATAGAGTATGCTGGGACAGTGCTATGGCCTATCATGTCTGATTTGAACAAACGTTACATACATACATGTACCTACGTCTTTGCACACTGATGTTCGGATTCGATAGAGGTTTTGCTGGGTAGAGGGAGAAAACACAAACAAATCGTGAAAGAGACATATAAAATTTTCATGGTATATATTCCTATCACTCCCTGAACATCGTTTCCATTTCTGGATCGTATGCTAGGTCTGTTTCATCATTGAACAAGGGTTATTATTTCAGGCAGTGTCCTTCCTAGATAACATAAACCTTCGGAGTTCGGGGAGAGCCACTCATAAACTTTTCTTCCACATATATTAATGAGCTCTTTATCTGCTATGTGTGAATAGCCATTGTCTGATTGTTCCTGATTACCTCCAAATTTCCTGATTTCTTGAAATTGGTGAGATTTAAACATACCAGGGATTTATCTATGGTACTGGTGGATCTTAAGACTAGGGGGTCTAGTTATATTATATTCCTTGTCCACCCCCCCCTTCCGTGTAATTCAAGTACCTCAGCTAACTCTAAAGAATATGGCACTAATCCTGCATCATTTTGTCTTAGAGGTACCTGTGAGCACATCCAACATTCCATTTGGTTTAAGACCTTACCCACTAGTGAGTGGTAATCACTCAAGGGATGTCTGTCAAATGCTGCCTTATTGCTAGATTGACATCTCTGGATGCACTCATCTTCAATAACTACAAAATACAGTATTCCTGAGACAATAGCCTATCACGTTACCTCCGAACTCCGTAATTACTAAACCTTTGATTTTCTCTGGCTTTAAGCAAAGTGACAGGCTGATCCTGGGATCCTATAAAGACATCACTCCTTTCTCCAGAACCATTTCCAGTCCCACACTCGACTCCTCATGAAACCTCACAAAAATAGAATGTCCTGAAAAAAATGTTTGTCAATGGGGAAAAAGATAGAACAAAACAAATCTTGCTTATAGCAAATCCATTGCAACGACTGGTCTTTTTGTAATCCTTTAGTACGCTCAGGTAGTGTTCAACAGTGCCGCCTCTCAGTCTTCACGGAACAGACTCTCGGGTGATACTTCTGCGATCTCACTCCCTTTACGAGTTCCTTCCAGACTAACGACCATCCTGCGATGGGAATCGTGGACCCAAGTCTCTCTCTCAGCTACTTTCACTGGAATCGTGCGGTCAACAAAACTTGGTACAGTCCTTCCCACCTGTCTATTAGGCAACCTGAGCGTAAGAACAATCACACAGTCTCTTGGTTCACAATCAAGACAGTTAGTAGTCGGCATATCAGGAATCAACAGTTTCAAGTTCTTTTGTCAAGTTCTCAAATGCTGGCTCATCTCAATAAGGAACTGTACTGTCACCTCATTGGTGTATTTCTGATCATGGTGCGGATCAATCATGACATGAGGTTGTCTTCCAAAAACAAAACAAAAATTTAAAAGAGGCTGATTCGTTAAGTGGGGATCTGGGAGTGGTTCCGATGCTACATAACACTAATGGCAGTGTCTATGACCACAATAGTCCAGTTTCAGCTATCACTTTGCTCTTACTCCTAAGGATACCATATCTACACAAATATTTCTGCGCAATTTTTCTTTGCGGTAAACACAGCAGCATCCGTGGTGGCAGGAAATGCCTCTACCCAGTTTGAGAAAACATCAGTGCACATCAATACATAACAATAATTCCTACAGGGTGTTAACTGTACGAAGTCGATTTGTATTACCTGAAAAGGTCCGTCTGCAGGAGGCGTATGGGATGCCTCTGTTAGTACTACCTTACCAAATGTTCTTCCTCATGCAAGTAAGACAGGTCATTGCTTTCCTGCTTGCCTGAGAAGAGAACCCTGGTACACACCAGTATGCTCTTACCAATTTGCACATACCTTCCCTACCCTAGGTGAGTCAGACCATGTGCTGCCTTAGGCCGTGTACACACGGTGAGATTCGGACTTATCCGATTCTAACTGTGCGACGGGGGGCCGGGTCGGCACTTAGCCAGTATCGCAAGCACATAATGAGTGTGCTTGCGATCCAGGTTCTGTGCGATTTTGGCTAAGTGTCAATCCTGACTATCTCTTCTATAGAGATAGTCAGGATTGACTTACCTGCACAGCCTATTTTTTCTGCCGATGCCGACCGCGCGGGACCGCGCATCAGATCGGGATCGCAAGGTGACTGTCACCTTGCGATCTGCACTATTTTTTCTTCCGATTCTGACTATATAGTCAGAATCGGAAGAAAAGATCTTACCGTGTGTACACACCTTTAGGCCTGAGAGATATGCCCTGGGGGCCACTGGCTTACCTTGTCCATCTCTCCAGAGTCCTGAGGACTCCTGACCATCCCTCTTCCAGACCTCCTTTTCCTGTAGCATAAAAACATCTCTAGAGGAGAAAAAAAATATATCAGGTCTGCGTTCACCAATGGGCTGTCACTTATGTCTGGTCTTGAAGTAAAGGTCTAATTCAGATATTCCACACCATCGTGCATATCAGTGTCTATACAAAATTTTCCTTCACCAGTATTCTCATCCTCCACCCTTTGTGCATGACAAGGCACACTGCAGTAATACTGGTGCCATCGTGCTGATGAGACATACCGGGTTCGGGCAGAACTTTGAAGGACCATTACGGCATGTGGTGTATGAACTGTCAAATCATGTACCAGTACTACGTCCTAAGTATTTGACCCCTGTGGCCGGAGAGACCAACCAGCCACACGTGCGGCACTGAAGGGGTTAACCCCTAGTGCCCGGCGCCCTTAACAGGACAATGGGCGCTTGGCGCCACTTTAAAACTGTGCACTGGTGCTAAGCGCCATCTTTAAATATAGTGTGGGTGCTAGGCACCGGGTATTTAAGAATATATTTAATACTGTGTTTTCACCAATGTTATATTTAAGGCAATAGGCACAGTTGTAAGATTGCACATTTACATTGCAGCAAATGCCAGCACTTAGAAGGAATGTGTAAGCTGTGTTGGTTTTAAAATGCATTTACGTTTGAGGACAAATGGCTTGGAAGCTTCTCACCTAGGAATTGAGATGCTGATGACCCTGGCACCTGGAAAGGGGTGTATAGACAAGCCATTTCTTTGAGATTGAGATGTGTCTCTGTGTAACGTTATAGACACATGCAGGTGAAAGGATTTGTTGCTGTCTTCTCTGAATATTGAGTGAACTGGGTTTGCATGGAGATGTTAGAGAGACAGGAACATGTTAATCAGATTGTGTTTTACAAATGCAAACTAGTGGGTTTCGTGTAACAACAGTTTGATGTAACATTTCTTAGGCTGCATTATGTGTGATGCAGATTATGTTTAATTTACAGTATAAGAACGTTGTCTATGTGTGAGAGGGTGAATGCAATTGAAATGCAAGTTACATTTACATTTGTGAAAGAGACAGGAAGATGGTAATCAGATTGTGTCTGGGAAAGCCACTGGTTTGGTTATATATGAAGAGGAGCAGAACATTGCTTTATCTAATTCTTAACTTTTGAAATGTAAACTTGTATTTCTTTATATTTTCTGCAATAACCTGATTGGTTGGAGAAGACAGGGAGGGCTTACCCCCCTGTGGTACTGTGTGTAGAACTGAGATAAAAAGAGGATGCCTGTGAGCCTCCAAGTGTATTGTAACATCTTCTTCTGCTGAAACATCTTAATTGTATGCTGTTGCCCCTAGCAATAGGGAGGAGCCTTTTTAAAGGTTTTTGAGCAATAAACACCTTTGCCTCAAGAAGACTGCTTCATCTTGTGACCAACAGGGTTAGGCCAAACCTAGCCCCGTTCTCCGGCTGTCCAGGGAAGCACCTGACGTCTCCAAGCTCCGCCTTCCGCCAGCTACCGGTAGAGGCCTAGCAAGTGGCTAGTGGGGATTCGTCGACACCACACAGGTGTGGTAAAGCAGTGCGTCGGCACATACAGAGCAGAACCGTGGTTCCAAACGCCACGGCAGGTTAGGAGTTTGGTGGTGGCAGCGAGAACCCGCCCACAGCGCAGTGGGTGGAGTCAGTAACAGGCGGTTACTGACGGTAAGCGGGAATCCCCTATGTGGTCAGGCCTCGTGCGGCTTGACCTTCCATTCTGTGCGCAGTCAACGGGACGCGGAAGCTGCGAGTGCTTCCGTACGGTATCGTCCTGTCACAACCCCTATCCCACACAACCCTAGTTTATCCCTTGAGACCTTGTGTCCTGTCTGGAAGAGACGAAACCGAAACTGTTTAGTATCTGCCAGGGACGACTCAAATATTGTATCAGCACCGACCCACTCTCAGGCTGAAAGGACTGTAAACAGTCATGTAGGGCTTGGGAGAAAATACTCAGGCTGTCACTTGAAACCTTGGGAGAATCGGGTCCATGTATTGTACCCCCTTGTGAATGCAAAGATGAAGAGGAAACTGTGAAGAAAACAGAATAGAAGTTGGTGACAGTAAAGTTTGTGGAGGTGGAGAGGATTCTATTAAAATGACGGCTGGATTGGGGGCGTGGCCTGACACAGCATGGAGTAGGCAGCAGGCTGCTGTAGCTCCCTATTCTTCATCCTTGAACCCATCCTTAACCCCGGTGTTTCTGGAATTCACACTTATCTGCTGCTGTGTGAACCTCTCCTGCACCCCCTGAGACGTCTGGTGCCGCTGTGCGCCTTGTACCTGCAGAGATATGGACATTGTGGAAGGACCTCCCCGGCCCGCAGCAGCACCTTCTGCCCTGCTTGTGACCTCTCCCTGCACAAGGTACTCTCCCCTCCCCTCTCTGTGGTGCTGGGACATATGCTCCATTATTACCTGCTGCTGGCAATTACAGAGGCCTGCCGCTTCCCACCCAGTGTGCTGCAGTATATATGTTTATGCCTGGGCCCTGCATTGGGCTGGCTGCCTGAGTCTCTCTAAACATATTAGGATCACTGCCTTCTATGAATACTGACTGTGCCCTGTATATCTTGGATCCTGTTTGATCACACTCAGGGTGCATTTTGTGTTTAATTCCCTGAAGCAGCTACTGTACTCCAAGCTTCACTATATAAGACTTTGCCACTCTCTATGGGGTATATTTACTAAGATTCGTAATTTCCGAAAATAGGTCAAAGTTCAATCACGAATGACATCGGCAGTGTAAAACTGCAACTTTTTGAATGGATTACGACTAATTTACTAAGCTGTCGTATTCGTGTTTTTCTTTGCTTCCGATGTCGATGTCATTCGTGTTTTTTTACCTAATTTAACGGCAGTGATTAGCAAAACACTGCCGTTTTTTTTTTACAATCAATCTCGGCCGGATCTGTGTGATCCGTGCTGGGGTTCGTATTTTTTTTTTTTTTTAAATTAAACAAAGTAAAATCCTAAAAAAAATTGCGTAGGGTCCCCCCTCCTAAGCATAACCAGCCTCGGGCTCTTTGAGCCGATCCTGGTTGCAGAAATATGGGGAAAAAAATTACAGGGGTTCCCCCATATTTAAGCAACCAGCATCGGGCTCTGCGCCTGGTCCTGGTCCCAAAAATACGGGGGACAAAAAGAGTAGGGGTCCCCCGTATTTTTAAAACCAGCACCGGGCTCCACTAGCTGGACAGATAATGCCACAGCCGGGGGTCACTTTTATATAGTGCCCTGCGGCCGTGGCATCAAAAATCCAACTAGTCACCCCTGGCCGGGGTACCCTGGGGGAGTGGGGACCCCCTCAATCAAGGGGTCCCCCCCCCCCAGCCACCCAAGGGCCAGGGGTGAAGCCCGAGGCTGTCCCCCCCCATCCAATGGGCTGCGGATGGGAGGGCTGATAGCCTTTGTTGAAAAATAAAAGATATTGTTTTTAGTAGCAGTACTACAAGTCCCAGCAAGCCTCCCCCGCATGCTGGTACTTGGAGAACCACAAGTACCAGCATGCGGCGGAAAAACTGGCCCGCTGGTACCTGTAGTACTACCACTAAAAAAATACCCAAAAAAACACAAGACACACACACCGTGAAAGTATAATTTTATTACATACACACATACATACATACTTACCTTATGTTCTCACGCAGGTCGGTCCTCTTGTCCAGTAGAATCCAAGGGGTACCTGTTGAAGAAATTCTACTCACCAGATCCCGTGGTCCAGGCTCCTCGTCAAATCCAGGCATAATCCACGTACTTGAATAAAACAAAAAAACGCTTGCCCGACCACGAACTGAAAGGGGACCCATGTTTGCACATGGGTCACCTTTCCCCGAATGCCAGAAACCAACTTTGCCTTCTGGCTAAGTGGGTTTCTTCAGCCAATCAGGGAGTGCCACGTTGTAGCACTCTCCTGATCGGCTGTGTGCTCCTGTACTGAGTGACAGGCGGCACACGGCAGTGTTACAATGTAGCGCCTATGCGCTACATTGTAACCAATGCTGGGAACTTTCTGCCCTGCGGTTGACCTAAAGTGACGTCACCGCTGAGCAGAAAGTTCCCATCATTGGTTACAATGTAGCGCATAGGCGCTACATTGTAACACTGCCGTGTGCCGCCTGTCACTCAGTACAGGAGCACACAGCCGATCAGGAGAGTGCTACAACGTGGCACTCCCTGATTGGCTGAAGAAACCCACTTAGCTAGAAGGCAAAGTTGGTTTCTGGCATTCGGGGAAAGGTGACCCATGTGCAAACATGGGTCACCTTTCAGTTCGTGGTCGGGCAAGCGTTTTTTTGTTTTATTCAAGTACGTGGATTATCCCTGGATTTGACGAGGAGCCTGGACCACGGGATCTGGTGAGTAGAATTTCTTCAACAGGTACCCCTTGGATTCTACTGGACAAGAGGACCGACCTGCGTGAGAACATAAGGTAAGTATGTATGTATGTGTGTATGTAATAAAATTATACTTTCACGGTGTGTGTGTCTTGTGTTTTTTTGGGTATTTTTTTAGTGGTAGTACTACAGGTACCAGCGGGCCAGTTTTTCCGCCGCATGCTGGTACTTGTGGTTCTCCAAGTACCAGCATGCGGGGGAGGCTTGCTGGGACTTGTAGTACTGCTACTAAAAACAATATCTTTTACATTTCAACAAAGGCTATCAGCCCTCCCATCCGCAGCCCATTGGATGGGGGGGGACAGCCTCGGGCTTCACCCCTGGCCCTTGGGTGGCTGGGGGGGGGGGACCCCTTGATTGAGGGGGTCCCCACTCCCCCAGGGTACCCCGGCCAGGGGTGACTAGTTGGATTTTTGATGCCACGGCCGCAGGGCGCTGTATAAAAGTGACCCCCGGCTGTGGCATTATCTGTCCAGCTAGTGGAGCCCGGTGCTGGTTTTAAAAATACGGGGGACCCCTACTCTTTTTGTCCCCCGTATTTTTGGGACCAGGACCAGGCGCAGAGCCCGATGCTGGTTGCTTAAATATGGGGGAACCCCTGTCATTTTTTTCCCCATATTTCTGCAACCAGGATCGGCTCAAAGAGCCCGAGGCTGGTTATGCTTAGGAGGGGGGACCCCACGCATTTTTTTTTAACAACAAAAAGCACTTTCCCACCACTTCCCATTGATATACATGCACGGATCTCATGGATCCCTGCATGCATCTCAAATCACGAATAAAAAAAGCAGGTCTGTTTTTTTTTAGGACTTTTTTGCGAATTGTAATTATTCACGGCAGTGTTTTGTGTTTTTTTGCTTAGTAAATGACCGAGATTCGTATCTAAACAGGCGTAATTTGACCGATGGTGTATTCATTCGTAATTTTTTACCTGAACTAGCAAAAAATTACGAATGCCCTCATCACTGCCGTGATTAGTGTTTAGTAAATGACCGAGATTGACCGAGATGACACTTTGATGAAAAAACGGCATCTCGGTCAAAATCGGGAGCTTAGTAAATATACCCCTTTGTGCTTATTTACCCTTTTTCCTGGAGCGATTATTCCTCCTGCAGTAGTATGGGAAAAACCGGCAATGCTGCTGCCACTGCTGCGCGCTTGGAAAGATTTGCTAGAAATCCACGCGGGCCGACACCCCCGCGTACCCAGGCTACACCGCCTCCCTCACCGCGGCACGCTTCAGAGGAAACCTCTGTTACTGATGTTATGCAATCCACAGCAAATTCTGCAAGCCATCAATACGTCTGAGACGAGTGTGATGGACAAGATCGGCCAGGTTCAGGCTGACATCTCAATTATTGGTCATGACATGCAAAGGCTGCGTGAGCGTGTGGGGGGTGTAGAGCAACGTGTCTCTGACATTGAAGATGTGACTGCACCACTCAAGGATAGTGTCGCTGACCTTTCATCCCAGATGGCTGCTATTAATACCAAGTTGTCGGATATGGAGGGCCGCTTACGAAGAAATAACGTACGCTTTGTGGGGCTGCCTGAGCGAGCTGAGGGTACACATCCAGAACAATTCTTGGAGGACTGGCTACTCAGTGTGTTTAAAAAAGATGATTTTAGTGCGCAATTCGCGGTGGAGCGCGCACATCGTTTACCCTTTCAGGCCCCCCCTCCCGGTGCCCCAGCGCGCACCTTTATTGCCCGCATGCTCCACTTCAAGGATCGGGATGCCATTCTCCGCCTGGCCAGGGTGCACGGTCCGTTGTGTCTGTTTTCCCTGACTTTGCTATGGACGTACAGAAATCCAGGTCCCAATTTCTTCAGGTCAAACGAAAGCTGAGGGACAGGCAGATTCAGTATTCAATGCTGTTCCCTGCCAGACTGCGGGTGATATATGAGGCTCTACCCATTTCTTCAACTCTCCGAGAGAGGCCGAGGCATGGCTGGAGCAGAGACCCCGCGCACCTCGCAGAATGGAGCCCCTATTGTACCGCCAGTTTATTGTGTGGTTTTTTCTCTCTCTCTCTCAGGTTTTTCTTTTTTTAATTATGTGAGAGTTCATATGGTTGACTGTCAGGAATCGACTCACCACTGTCACATCTGTCCGTCGGTGCGGACTCCGTCCGGGGTCCCTACGTTCTGCTGTCACCCGTCTCCCTGTCGCCGGATGTCATCCTGGGCCTGGGAGCGCTCATGTTGTCAGCGGGCGTGTGAGCACGCCGCGTTCCCGCCGGGCCGCGGCATGGGCGCCGCCATGACAGTCCTTCCCAGTCTGAGTACGGCGGCCAATCCGGAGCTTGGCCGCACCCCCTCAAGCTACTCCAGCCAATGCCTGCACATGAAGGGGTATATCAGGAGCGGCAGGATGAGCTTGAGGTTGTCCTGAACTTTGTGTCACTCCTGCGACCCATGTGTCTGGATCTGGTACCTGTTCCTCCGTGTTCCTGGTTACCTACCTATACCTCCGTGTTCCCGGTTACCTACCTGTGACTTCGTGTTCCTGGTTACCTACCTGTACCTCCGTGTTCCTGGTTACCTACCTGTGACTCCGTGTTCCTGGTTACCTACCTGTTCCTCCGTGTTCCTGGTTACCTACCTGTACCTCCGTGTTCCTGGTTACCTACCTGTGACTCCGTGTTCCTGGTTACCTACCTGTACCTCCGTGTTCCTGGTTACCTACCCGTACCTCCGTGTTCCTGGTTACCTACCTGTGACTCCGTGTTCCTGGTTACCTACCTGTATCTCCGTGTTCCTGGTTACCTACCTGTATCTCCGTGTTCCTGGTTACCTACCCGTACCTCCGTGTTCCTGGTTACCTACCTGTACCTCCGTGTTCCTGGTTACCTACCTGTACCTCCGTGTTCCTGGTTACCTACCCGTACCTCCGTGTTCCTGGTTACCTACCTGTGACTTCGTGTTCCTGGTTACCTACCTGTATCTCCGTGTTCCTGGTTACCTACCTGTATCTCCGTGTTCCTGGTTACCTACCCGTACCTCCGTGTTCCTGGTTACCTACCTGTACCTCCGTGTTCCTGGTTACCTACCTGTACCTCCGTGTTCCTGGTTACCTACCTGTACCTCCGTGTTCCTGGTTACCTACCTGTGACTCCGTGTTCCTGGTTACCTACCTGTGACTCCGTGTTCCTGGTTACCTGCCTATACCTCCGTGTTCCTGGTTACCTACCTGTACCTCCGTGTTCCTGGTTACCTACCTGTACCTCCGTGTTCCTGGTTACCTACCTGTACCTCCGTGTTCCTGGTTAACTACCTGTACCTCCGTGTTCCTGGTTACCTACCTGTACCTCCGTGTTCCTGGTTACCTACCTGTGACTCCGTGTTCCTGGTTACCTACCTGTGACTCCGTGTTCCTGGTTACCTACCCGTACCTCCGTGTTCCTGGTTACCTACCTGTACCTCCGTGTTCCTGGTTACCTACCCGTACCTCCGTGTTCCTGGTTACCTACCTGTACCTCCGTGTTCCTGGTTACCTACCCGTACCTCCGTGCTCCTGGTTACCTACCTGTACCTCCGTGTTCCTGGTTACCTACCTGTACCTCCGTGTTCCTGGTTACCTACCCGTACCTCCGTGTTCCTGGTTACCTACCTGTACCTCCGTGTTCCTGGTTACCTACCCGTACCTCCGTGTTCCTGGTTACCTACCTGTACCTCCGTGTTTCCTGGTTACCTACCTGTACCTCCGTGTTCCTGGTTACCTACCTGTACCTCCGTGTTCCTGGTTACCTACCTGTGACTCCGTGTTCCTGGTTATCTTCCTACAGCTCCGTGGAACTACAAGCTTCAGCAACACCTGCATTTGTTCACAGGCTTCACACTAATCTCCAACACAGTGTGCTTCAGCCTCAGCAGTAGAGACTCTCTCCAGGTGCATTCCATCACCTCACCTGTGATGCAGCTTGCTCGCTGCCTGTGCTTCATCACCTGCACTGTGAACTTTGCTAGTCTCCTGCCTCTGCTACCAGGTTTGCTGTATACAACCATCTCTGCTGGCTCCACGTTTTAAACTACTCTGGTTCCCATACCAGATCATCATTCATCAGTTATCATTCATCAGTTATCATTTCATCAGTTATCATTTCATCAGTTATTATTCATCAGTTATCATTCATCAGTTATCATTCATCAGTTATTATTTCAGTTGTCATATTACTGTTGCCATAGACTCTCGGCTTTCACGCTGCACCATTTTACATTGCATTCCTTATTGTTTATTTCTGCTGCCTTTGTGAACTTTCAGTTAATAAAACATCATTGCGCCCATGCGCAGAAACTTAATCCAGCCTCCTCACTTCTTCCCTCCTACCTCCACTGACCCACTAGCGCCCCCTCCGGGGACACAAACAAAACCGAACCTGACGGTTGACTATTGTATGTGAAGGTTTATTTGTATGTCTTTTTACCGGGGGCCACTCTCCTTTACAGGGAGCCCTTGCTGTGATATAGTAGTTGGGGTGTCTACTTCTAACTCTTCCCTTTTTAAGACCTTTACTATTTAGGTTTTTTTTTTTTAGTTTAGATAACGGGAAGTTTGGTTGGGGATATAGGTATATCTAGGTTCCTGATGGATGTACAGGGTGGGGGGTGGTTGGGTTGTTGCTGTTTTATTGTTTTTTTGCTTACTTATTGTTTTTTTTGTTATGTTCAAGTTCTGCTGGTGATTTAAGGCTGCAATGTATCTTTATAGTCATGGTGGATGTGTTCTGGCGTCCTTGTTTCTCGACTGCTCCGAACTTTTTCTCTTCCTCTCTTTTGCATATTTGTACGCCTGCTGCTCTGATCTACATGTGCTCTGATGAGGTATTCTCTGTCATTGTGTCATTTCACCTTTTTCTCCTTTTCTCTTCTTTTCTCCTGTTTTCCAGTCTAACGTCTTTCAATGTTGGTAGCATCTGAGGGGCTTCACCTACTCGGCTGGAACGTGAGGGGCCTTAACAATAAAATAAGAGAGCATTGGTCCTGTCGCAAGCTAAAAAATATAAGGCGGATATTGTTTGCTTTTCGGAGACTCATTTGGTTGGTGTTAAGTAGAGATGAGCGGGTTCGGTTTCTCTGAATCCGAACCCGCCAGAACTTCATGTTTTTTTTCACGGGTCCGAGCGACTCGGATCTTCCCGCCTTGCTCGGTTAACCCGAGCGCGCCCGAACGTCATCATGATGCTGTCGGATTCTCGCGAGGCTCGGATTCTATCGCGAGACTCGGATTCTATATAAGGAGCCGCGCGTCGCCGCCATTTTCACACGTGCATTGAGATTGATAGGGAGAGGACGTGGCTGGCGTCCTCTCCGTTTAGAATAGATTAGAGAGACACTTGATTTACTAATTTTGGGGAGCATTAGGAGTACTCAGTACAGTGCAGAGTTTTGCTGATAGTGACCAGTGACCACCAGTTTTATTTATAATCCGTTCTCTGCCTGAAAAAAGCGATACACAGCACACAGTGACTCAGTCACATACCATATCTGTGTGCACTGCTCAGGCTCAGGCCAGTGTGCTGCATCATCTATTATCTATATATAATATTATATATATCTGTCTGACTGCTCAGCTCACACAGCTTATAATTGTGGGGAAGACTGGGGAGCACTACTGCAGTGCCAGTTATAGGTTATAGCAGGAGCCAGGAGTACATAATATATTATATAGTGAGTGACCACCAGACACACAGTGCAGTTTATTTAATATATCCGTTCTCTGCCTGAAAAAAGCGATACACACAGTGACTCAGTCACATACCATATCTGTGTGCACTGCTCAGGCTCAGGCCAGTGTGCTGCATCATCTATTATCTATATATAATATTATATATATCTGTCTGACTGCTCAGCTCACACAGCTTATAATTGTGGGGAAGACTGGGGAGCACTACTGCAGTGCCAGTTATAGGTTATAGCAGGAGCCAGGAGTACATAATATATTATATAGTGAGTGACCACCAGACACACAGTGCAGTTTATTTAATATATCCGTTCTCTGCCTGAAAAAAGCGATACACACAGTGACTCAGTCAGTCACATACCATATCTGTGTGCACTGCTCAGGCTCAGGCCAGTGTGCTGCATCATCTATATATATTATATATCTGTCTGACTGCTCAGCTCACACAGCTTATAATTGTGGGGGAGACTGGGGAGCACTACTGCAGTGCCAGTTATAGGTTATAGCAGGAGCCAGGAGTACATAATATTATATTAAAATTAAACAGTGCACACTTTTGCTGCAGGAGTGCCACTGCCAGTGTGACTAGTGACCAGTGACCTGACCACCAGTATATATAATATTAGTAGTATACTATCTCTTTATCAACCAGTCTATATTAGCAGCAGACACAGTACAGTGCGGTAGTTCACGGCTGTGGCTACCTCTGTGTCGGCACTCGGCAGCCCGTCCATAATTGTATATACCACCTAACCGTGTTTTTTTTTTCTTTCTTTATACATACATACTAGTTACGAGTATACTATCTCTTTATCAACCAGTCTATATATTAGCAGCAGACACAGTACAGTGCGGTAGTTCACGGCTGTGGCTACCTCTGTGTCGGCACTCGGCAGCCCGTCCATAATTGTATATACCACCTAACCGTGTTTTTTTTTTCTTTCTTTATACATACATACTAGTTACGAGTATACTATCTCTTTATCAACCAGTCTATATATTAGCAGCAGACACAGTACAGTGCGGTAGTTCACGGCTGTGGCTACCTCTGTGTCGGCACTCGGCAGCCCGTCCATAATTGTATATACCACCTAACCGTGGTTTTTTTTTCTTTCTTTATACATACATACTAGTTACGAGTATACTATCTCTTTATCAACCAGTCTATATATTAGCAGCAGACACAGTACAGTGCGGTAGTTCACGGCTGTGGCTACCTCTGTGTCGGCACTCGGCAGCCCGTCCATAATTGTATATACCACCTAACCGTGGTTTTTTTTTCTTTCTTTATACATACATACTAGTTACGAGTATACTATCTCTTTATCAACCAGTCTATATATTAGCAGCAGACACAGTACAGTGCGGTAGTTCACGGCTGTGGCTACCTCTGTGTCGGCACTCGGCAGCCCGTCCATAATTGTATATACCACCTAACCGTGGTTTTTTTTTCTTTCTTTATACATACATACTAGTTACGAGTATACTATCTCTTTATCAACCAGTCTATATTAGCAGCAGACACAGTACAGTGCGGTAGTTCACGGCTGTGGCTACCTCTGTGTCGGCACTCGGCAGCCCGTCCATAATTGTATATACCACCTAACCGTGGTTTTTTTTTTCTTTCTTTATACATACATACTAGTTACGAGTATACTATCTCTTTATCAACCAGTCTATATATTAGCAGCAGACACAGTACAGTGCGGTAGTTCACGGCTGTGGCTACCTCTGTGTCGGCACTCGGCAGCCCGTCCATAATTGTATATACCACCTAACCGTGTTTTTTTTTTCTTTCTTTATACATACATACTAGTTACGAGTATACTATCTCTTTATCAACCAGTCTATATATTAGCAGCAGACACAGTACAGTGCGGTAGTTCACGGCTGTGGCTACCTCTGTGTCGGCACTCGGCAGCCCGTCCATAATTGTATACTAGTATCCAATCCATCCATCTCCATTGTTTACCTGAGGTGCCTTTTAGTTGTGCCTATTAAAATATGGAGAACAAAAATGTTGAGGTTCCAAAATTAGGGAAAGATCAAGATCCACTTCCACCTCGTGCTGAAGCTGCTGCCACTAGTCATGGCCGAGACGATGAAATGCCAGCAACGTCGTCTGCCAAGGCCGATGCCCAATGGCATAGTACAGAGCATGTCAAAACCAAAACACCAAATATCAGTAAAAAAAGGACTCCAAAACCTAAAATAAAATTGTCGGAGGAGAAGCGTAAACTTGCCAATATGCCATTTACCACACGGAGTGGCAAGGAACGGCTGAGGCCCTGGCCTATGTTCATGGCTAGTGGTTCAGCTTCACATGAGGATGGAAGCACTCAGCCTCTCGCTAGAAAACTGAAAAGACTCAAGCTGGCAAAAGCACCGCAAAGAACTGTGCGTTCTTTGAAATCCCAAATCCACAAGGAGAGTCCAATTGTGTCGGTTGCCATGCCTGACCTTCCCAACACTGGACGTGAAGAGCATGCGCCTTCCACCATTTGCACGCCCCCTGCAAGTGCTGGAAGGAGCACCCGCAGTCCAGTTCCTGATAGTCAGATTGAAGATGTCAGTGTTGAAGTACACCAGGATGAGGAGGATATGGGTGTTGCTGGCGCTGGGGAGGAAATTGACCAGGAGGATTCTGATGGTGAGGTGGTTTGTTTAAGTCAGGCACCCGGGGAGACACCTGTTGTCCGTGGGAGGAATATGGCCGTTGACATGCCAGGTGAAAATACCAAAAAAATCAGCTCTTCGGTGTGGAGGTATTTCACCAGAAATGCGGACAACAGGTGTCAAGCCGTGTGTTCCCTTTGTCAAGCTGTAATAAGTAGGGGTAAGGACGTTAACCACCTCGGAACATCCTCCCTTATACGTCACCTGCAGCGCATTCATAATAAGTCAGTGACAAGTTCAAAAACTTTGGGTGACAGCGGAAGCAGTCCACTGACCAGTAAATCCCTTCCTCTTGTAACCAAGCTCACGCAAACCACCCCACCAACTCCCTCAGTGTCAATTTCCTCCTTCCCCAGGAATGCCAATAGTCCTGCAGGCCATGTCACTGGCAATTCTGACGAGTCCTCTCCTGCCTGGGATTCCTCCGATGCATCCTTGCGTGTAACGCCTACTGCTGCTGGCGCTGCTGTTGTTGCCGCTGGGAGTCGATGGTCATCCCAGAGGGGAAGTCGTAAGCCCACTTGTACTACTTCCAGTAAGCAATTGACTGTTCAACAGTCCTTTGCGAGGAAGATGAAATATCACAGCAGTCATCCTACTGCAAAGCGGATAACTGAGTCCTTGACAACTATGTTGGTGTTAGACGTGCGTCCGGTATCCGCCGTTAGTTCACAGGGAACTAGACAATTTATTGAGGCAGTGTGCCCCCGTTACCAAATACCATCTAGGTTCCACTTCTCTAGGCAGGCGATACCGAGAATGTACACGGACGTCAGAAAAAGACTCACCAGTGTCCTAAAAAATGCAGTTGTACCCAATGTCCACTTAACCACGGACATGTGGACAAGTGGAGCAGGGCAGGGTCAGGACTATATGACTGTGACAGCCCACTGGGTAGATGTATGGACTCCCGCCGCAAGAACAGCAGCGGCGGCACCAGTAGCAGCATCTCGCAAACGCCAACTCTTTCCTAGGCAGGCTACGCTTTGTATCACCGCTTTCCAGAATACGCACACAGCTGAAAACCTCTTACGGCAACTGAGGAAGATCATCGCGGAATGGCTTACCCCAATTGGACTCTCCTGTGGATTTGTGGCATCGGACAACGCCAGCAATATTGTGTGTGCATTAAATATGGGCAAATTCCAGCACGTCCCATGTTTTGCACATACCTTGAATTTGGTGGTGCAGAATTTTTTAAAAAACGACAGGGGCGTGCAAGAGATGCTGTCGGTGGCCAGAAAAATTGCGGGACACTTTCGGCGTACAGGCACCACGTACAGAAGACTGGAGCACCACCAAAAACTACTGAACCTGCCCTGCCATCATCTGAAGCAAGAAGTGGTAACGAGGTGGAATTCAACCCTCTATATGCTTCAGAGGTTGGAGGAGCAGCAAAAGGCCATTCAAGCCTATACAATTGAGCACGATATAGTAGGTGGAATGCACCTGTCTCAAGTGCAGTGGAGAATGATTTCAACGTTGTGCAAGGTTCTGATGCCCTTTGAACTTGCCACACGTGAAGTCAGTTCAGACACTGCCAGCCTGAGTCAGGTCATTCCCCTCATCAGGCTTTTGCAGAAGAAGCTGGAGGCATTGAAGAAGGAGCTAAAAGGGAGCGATTCCGCTAGGCATGTGGGACTTGTGGATGCAGCCCTTAATTCGCTTAACAAGGATTCACGGGTGGTCAATCTGTTGAAATCAGAGCACTACATTTTGGCCACCGTGCTCGATCCTAGATTTAAAGCCTACCTTGGATCTCTCTTTCCGGCAGACACAGGTCTGCTGGGGTTGAAAGACCTGCTGGTGACAAAATTGTCAAGTCAAGCGGAACGCGACCTGTCAACATCTCCTCCTTCACATTCTCCCGCAACTGGGGGTGCGAGGAAAAGGCTCAGAATTCCGAGCCCACCCGCTGGCGGTGATGCAGGGCAGTCTGGAGCGACTGCTGATGCTGACATCTGGTCCGGACTGAAGGACCTGACAACGATTACGGACATGTCGTCTACTGTCACTGCATATGATTCTCTCAACATTGATAGAATGGTGGAGGATTATATGAGTGACCGCATCCAAGTAGGCACGTCACACAGTCCGTACTTATACTGGCAGGAAAAAGAGGCAATTTGGAGGCCCTTGCACAAACTGGCTTTATTCTACCTAAGTTGCCCTCCCACAAGTGTGTACTCCGAAAGAGTGTTTAGTGCCGCCGCTCACCTTGTCAGCAATCGGCGTACGAGGTTACATCCAGAAAATGTGGAGAAGATGATGTTCATTAAAATGAATTATAATCAATTCCTCCGCGGAGACATTGACCAGCAGCAATTGCCTCCACAAAGTACACAGGGAGCTGAGATGGTGGATTCCAGTGGGGACGAATTGATAATCTGTGAGGAGGGGGATGTACACGGTGATATATCGGAGGGTGAAGATGAGGTGGACATCTTGCCTCTGTAGAGCCAGTTTGTGCAAGGAGAGATTAATTGCTTCTTTTTTGGGGGGGGTCCAAACCAACCCGTCATATCAGTCACAGTCGTGTGGCAGACCCTGTCACTGAAATGATGGGTTGGTTAAAGTGTGCATGTCCTGTTTTGTTTATACAACATAAGGGTGGGTGGGAGGGCCCAAAGACAATTCCATCTTGCACCTCTTTTTTCTTTTCTTTTTCTTTGCATCATGTGCTGATTGGGGAGGGTTTTTTGGAAGGGACATCCTGCGTGACACTGCAGTGCCACTCCTAGATGGGCCCGGTGTTTGTGTCGGCCACTAGGGTCGCTAATCTTACTCACACAGTCAGCTACCTCATTGCGCCTCTTTTTTTCTTTGCGTCATGTGCTGTTTGGGGAGGGTTTTTTGGAAGGGACATCCTGCGTGACACTGCAGTGCCACTCCTAGATGGGCCCGGTGTTTGTGTCGGCCACTAGGGTCGCTAATCTTACTCACACAGCTACCTCATTGCGCCTCTTTTTTTCTTTGCGTCATGTGCTGTTTGGGGAGGGTTTTTTGGAAGGGACATCCTGCGTGACACTGCAGTGCCACTCCTAGATGGGCCCGGTGTTTGTGTCGGCCACTAGGGTCGCTAATCTTACTCACACAGCTACCTCATTGCGCCTCTTTTTTTCTTTGCGTCATGTGCTGTTTGGGGAGGGTTTTTTGGAAGGGACATCCTGCGTGACACTGCAGTGCCACTCCTAGATGGGCCCGGTGTTTGTGTCGGCCACTAGGGTCGCTAATCTTACTCACACAGCTACCTCATTGCGCCTCTTTTTTTCTTTGCGTCATGTGCTGTTTGGGGAGGGTTTTTTGGAAGGGACATCCTGCGTGACACTGCAGTGCCACTCCTAGATGGGCCCGGTGTTTGTGTCGGCCACTAGGGTCGCTTATCTTACTCACACAGCGACCTCGGTGCAAATTTTAGGACTAAAAATAATATTGTGAGGTGTGAGGTATTCAGAATAGACTGAAAATGAGTGTAAATTATGGTTTTTGAGGTTAATAATACTTTGGGATCAAAATTACCCCCAAATTCTATGATTTAAGCTGTTTTTTAGTGTTTTTTGAAAAAAACACCCGAATCCAAAACACACCCGAATCCGACAAAAAAAATTCGGTGAGGTTTTGCCAAAACGCGTTCGAACCCAAAACACGGCCGCGGAACCGAACCCAAAACCAAAACACAAAACCCGAAAAATTTCAGGCGCTCATCTCTAGTGTTAAGACGATGGCCCTGAAAAAACCGTGGGTGGGATGGCTGTTTCATTCTACCTTTTCACAAAATGCCAGGGGGTGTCTGTACTTATCAGAAAATCTGTAAATTTTCATAGTCAGGTGGATCAGTATGGTCGCTTTGTTTTTCTTAGAGCCTTCGTTAACTCCACCCTTCTACATATTCTTGCAGTATATGTTCCCCCCCTTACAATAATGATGTTTTGCGACAGGCTATGTCGTTTGTTGCATTGTCACCATCTACTCCCACCATCTGTATTGGTGACTATAATAATGTAATGGACTAATCTTTAGATAGGTGGAGAGAGAGCCCCCATACTGATCTATCATCTCCTTCTCCTACCCCCTTCTCTAATTTAACAACTGAATTGGGGTTAATTGATATTTGGAGGGTCCGGTTTCCCCATGAGAGCCAATACTCCTGCTATTCGGCTAATTTTAATACATTCTCCCGTATTGACCTGGCCCTCATATCACCGGCTTTGACCCCTAAGGTAACTCAGATTAAATACTTACCTAGAGGGATTTCCGACCATTCACCTGTCTTATTGGTCTTAGATCCTTTGTCTCCCCAGGGGGCCTTTTTTTGGAAACTTAACCCATTCTGGCTGTCCTTACTGGGTGATGGAGCTGATTTGCTTGCTGACTGGTGAGACTTCCAGGATTTTAACGCCTCCTGCCCTACCCCTACTGTTAAGCATGATGCCTTTAAAGCCTCTATCCGTGGCTCCCTTATTAAAAGGGTGGCTGCTATTAAAAGATCTAGTAGGGAAGAGGAATCCCGCCTTGAAAAAATTTCTTGTCAATTAGAAGCCGACTATATTTTGCACAAATCCCCCTCCTTGCATGCTAGCTGGGAGATGGCCAGACGGGAGTGGACGACGTTTCTTTTAGATAAATCCAAGTGTCGGTTATTGTTCTCCAAGCATTCTCTATACTCACAGGTGGAGATTGGGGGTAGTTATCTCACCTTCCTATCTAGGGAAGAGAGGGGTAGTATTTCTGTCCAACAGGTGTGTGCTCCCCAGGGTGTTATGAAGTACTCGTGCTCTGATATTACTGAAGTATTTTTTGATTACTACTCTTCGCTGTACGGGTCTAAAGTGTCTTATACAATGGATCAACTGAGAGACTCTCTCTCCCATATACAATTGCCCCAACTGTCTCCGGAATCTGTTGAATATTTGGATTACCCATTCACCACTGAGGAATTAGATGCTGCTATAGCATGGTTCCCCAATAATAAGGCTCCCGGGTGTGACGGAATACCCATTGAATTGTACAAACGCTTTAAAGAATTCTATACCCCTTATTTGGTTGAACTATTTAACACTTTGTTTGACTACGGTTCTTTGCCCCCCTCGATGTCTGAGGCTATAATAATAGTAATTCTTAAGCCAGGTAATGACCCCACCTCCCCGGACTCCTATCGCCCTATCTCCCTATTATCTACAGATGTAAAAATTTTGTCTAAAATTTTAGCTGTTCATTTAAATAAAGTTGTTACATCTATTGTCCACTGTGACCAAACAGGTTTTATGCCGGGGAAGTCTACGGTACAGAACCTCCGAAGACTCTCTTGCCATCTGCAGAGAGGGGACTGGTCCGAGGCGGGGCCAGTGGTGGTGTCCCTGGATGCTGCCAAGGCCTTTGACTCGGTAGAATGGGGGTACCTGTGGGAAGTGCTTCATAAATTTGCGTTTGGTCCTAAATTTGTTCGGTGGGTCCTGTTGCTCTGTTCTTCCCCGGCTGCTCGTGTTTCAGTCAATGGTCATGTGTCACGACCCTTTTCACTGGAGAGGGGTACGAGGCAGGGCTGCCCACTCTCTCCGGCCCTATTTGCCCTTGCCATTGAACCGCTAGCTAGTTGCATACGTATGTCCCCGGACATTGTAGGCATTAAGGTTGGGAGCCATGTTGATACTATTGCACTATATGCTGACGATACGCTTTTATTTCTTAATGATTCTGAGAATTCGTTACTCACTATGTTGCAGTTAGTTAATCATTTTGGAACTTATTCTGGTTTACAGATAAATTGGAACAAGTCCAATATCTACCCCATATCTGGTGTTCTCCCTGATGTGACGGACTCCTCTTGCCCGCTGCAGTGGACCCTCCAGTTTAAATATTTGGGGATTTGGATCTCTCCTTGTCCGCAGGACTATGTTGCGTTAAATGTGGAGCCTGTGACACGTAACTTTAAAATGAAGGCTCACCTGTGGAAGAAGCTTCCTCTCACTGTGATGGGCCGTATTAAATTATTTAAAATGTCTATCCAACCCAGGTATCTGTATGTGCTGCAACATTCTCCTGTGTACATACCTAAAAAAGTTTTTTCCACTATTGACAGCGTATTGAACTCTTTTGTTTGGGGAGGCGGGGCGCCTTGGGTGGCTATGAAGGCCCTGGTTAAGTCCAAGTTAGATGGAGGTCTTGGCCTCCCTAATTTGAGACTATACTACTTGGCCTCTCAGCTGGTTTACCTTTCTTGTTGGCTCCTGGATGCAGGTGGGGACACATTGTTGGGGTTCTATGCCGAGTGGGTGGAGTCTCCTCTATCTCTAGTTAATTTTTTTCTATCTGGCTCTACTCTCTCTGGTCTTCCCCCTATTCTTAGACAGGCTCTTCTGGTCTGGCGATTGGCGCACACCTTTTTTGACTGGCAAGACATTGATACTGATACACCCCTGTGGTTTAATGCCTCTTATAGGGAGCTACTGCCCCTATCCTCGGATACTTTATGGCGGCGGATGGGAGTTACAACATTTGCTCAGCTTTATAATAATGGTATTCTTAAATCATTTGAGCGGCTACGTGGCGACTATGCTGTTGCTAATACTGCTTTTTTTTTCACTACCTCCAGCTGCGTCATGCACTGCAGGCGCAGCTGGGTACGGCCCCCTTAACTATATCTGTGTCTCCAGTCAGGAAATTGCTCCTTTTGTTGGGGTCCAGGGGACACATATCTCTGATTTATGCCGCATTGAATGTGCAGGTTAATTCTCATCTGTTTGACCCCTTGAAACTTAAATGGGAAGGTAATATTGGCGATCTCTCCAATGAACAATGGATACAGATTTTGGGATCCATTCATTATACCACCCGGTGTGTTCGATATCAGCAGGTATATTTTTATACCTTACATAGAACATATCGTACCCCAGTAATGTTGTATAGTGCACATCTTCGCTCAGATACCTGCTGTCCGAAGTGCAATGGGGAGGGTGCTGATTTTTGTCACCTATTATGGTCATGCCCAAGGTTGGCACCATTTTGGGCTGCAGTTTGGAATGATATTGTCCTTACAGAACCATAATTTCCAGTAATGAGCTCTAGATTGTCCGTGTTCGGGTTAGACCTCGAAGAGACGCATTCTCTGGTCATATATCGTTATGTACTATGCTTAACCACTCTGGCAAAAGTCTTGATAGCCAGAAAATGGTTCTCCCCTGAATTACCCAATATATCTCATTGGCAGGCTCTGGTCAACGAGGTTTCTGGCCATGAACGAGCAATGTTTATTTCTCTATCGTCCTAGTGGATGCTGGGGTTCCTGAAAGGACCATGGGGAATAGCGGCTCCGCAGGAGACAGGGCACAAAAAGTAAAGCTTTAGGATCAGGTGGTGTGCACTGGCTCCTCCCCCTATGACCCTCCTCCAAGCCTCTGTTAGATTTTTGTGCCCGGCCGAGAAGGGTGCAATCTAGGTGGCTCTCCTAAAGAGCTGCTTAGAAAAGTTTAGCTTAGGTTTTTTATTTTACAGTGAGTCCTGCTGGCAACAGGATCACTGCAACGAGGGACTTAGGGGAGAAGAAGTGAACTCACCTGCGTGCAGGATGGATTGGCTTCTTGGCTACTGGACATCAGCTCCAGAGGGACGATCACAGGTACAGCCTGGATGGTCACCGGAGCCACGCCGCCGGCCCCCTTGCAGATGCTGAAACGAGAAGAGGTCCAGAATCGGCGGCAGAAGACTCCTCAGTCTTCTTAAGGTAGCGCACAGCACTGCAGCTGTGCGCCATTTTCCTCTCAGCACACTTCACACGGCAGTCACTGAGGGTGCAGGGCGCTGGGAGGGGGGCGCCCTGGGAGGCAAATGAAAACCTTTTTTGGCTAAAAATACCTCACATATAGCCTCCGGGGGCTATATGGAGATATTTAACCCCTGCCAGAATCCGTTAAGAGCGGGAGACGAGGCCGCCGAAAAAGGGGCGGGGCCTATCTCCTCGGCACACAGCGCCATTTTCCCTCACAGAAAGGCTGGAGGGAAGGCTCCCAGGCTCTCCCCTGCACTGCACTACAGAAACAGGGTTAAAACAGAGAGGGGGGGCACTAATTTGGCGTTAGAAATATATAAAAAAGATGCTATAAGGGAAAACACTTATATAAGGTTGTCCCTATATAATTATAGCGTTTTTGGTGTGTGCTGGCAAACTCTCCCTCTGTCTCTCCAAAGGGCTAGTAGGTCCTGTCCTCTATCAGAGCATTCCCTGTGTGTGTGCTGTGTGTCGGTACGTGTGTGTCGACATGTATGAGGACGATGTTGGTGAGGAGGCGGAGCAATTGCCTGTAATGGTGATGTCGCTCTCTAGGGAGTCGACACCGGAATGGATGGCTTATTTAGGGAATTACGTGATAATGTCAACACGCGCCAAGGTCGGTTGACGACATGAGACGGCCGACAAACAATTAGTACCGGTCCAGACGTCTCAAAAACACCGTCAGGGGTTTTTAAAACGCCCGTTTACTTTAGTCGGTCGACACAGACACAGACAGGGACACTGAATCCAGTGTCGACGGTGAATAAACAAACGTATTCCTTATTAGGGCCACACGTTAAGGGCAATGAAGGAGGTGTTACATATTTCTGATACTACAAGTACCACAAAAGAGGGTATTATGTGGGATGTGAAAAAACTACCGTAGTTTTTCCTGAATCAGATAAATTAAATGAAGTGTGTGATGATGCGTGGGTTCCCCCCGATAGAAAATATGGGCGGTATACCCTTTCCCGCCAGAAGTTAGGGCGCGTTGGGAAACACCCCTTAGGGTGGATAAGGCGCTCACACGCTTATCAGAACAAGTGGCGGTACCGTCTATAGATAGGGCCGTCCTCAAGGAGCCAGCTGACAGGAGGCTGGAAAAATATCATAAAAAGTATATACACACATACTGGTGTTATACTGCGACCAGCGATCGCCTCAGCCTGGATGTGCAGAGCTGGGGTGGCTTGGTCGGATTCCCTGACTAAAAATATTGATACCCTTGACAGGGACAGTATTTTATTGACTATAGAGCATTTAAAGGATGTATTTCTATATATGCGAGATGCACAGAGGGATATTTGCACTCTGGCATCAAGAGTAAGTGCGATGTCCATATCTGCCAGAAGATGTTTATGGACACGACAGTGGTCAGGTGATGCAGATTCCAAACGGCACAAAGGTGTATTGCCGTATAAAGGAAGAGGAGTTATTTGGGGTCGGTCCATCGGACCTGGTGGCCACGGCAACTGCTGGAAAATCCACCGTTTTTACCCTAAGTCACATCTCTGCAGAAAAAGACACCGTCTTTTCAGCTTCAGTCCTTTCGTCCCTATAAGAGTCATATCTGCCCAGGGATAGAGGAAAGGGAAGAAGACTGCAGCAGGCAGCCCATTCCCAGGAACAGAAGCGTTCCACCGCTTCTGACAAGCTCTCAGCATGACGCTGAGACCGTACAGGACCCCTGGATCCTACAAGTAGTATCCCAGGGGTACAGATTGGAATGTCGAGACGTTTCCCCTGCGCAGGCTCCTGAAGTCTGCTTTACCAAGGTCTCCCTCCGACAAGGAGGCAGTATGGGAAAAAAATTCACAAGCTGTATTCCCAGCAGGTGATAATTAAATTACCCCTCCTACTACAAGAAAAGGGGTATTATTCCACACTATATTGTGGTACTGAAGCCAGAAGGCTAGGTGAGACTTATTCTAAATCTAAAAAAATTTGAACACTTACAAAGGTTCAAATCAAGATGGAGTCACTCAGAGCAGTGATAACGAACCGGGATCCATGTCCCAAATTTGCCCTTATCACTAAGGGTACCTCAGGTTCGTGGTACAGAACTGTCACTATCAGTTTCAGACGCTGCCGTTTGGATTGTCTACGGCACCCCGGGTCTTTACCAAGGTAATGGCCGAAATGATGGTTCTTCTTCGAAGAAAAGGCGTCTTAATTATCCCTTACTTGGGCGATCTCCTGATAAGGGCAAAGTCCAGGGAACAGTTGGAGGTCGGAGTAGCACTATCTCGGATACTGTTACAACAGCAGGGGTGGATTCTAAATATTCCAAAATCGCAGCTGATCCCGACAACAAGTCTCCTGTGCTTAGGGATGATTCTGGACACAGTCCAGAAAAAGGTGTTTCTCCCGGAAGAGAAAGCCAGGGAGTTATCCGAGCTAGTCAGGAACCTCCTAAAATCAGTGCATCATTGCACAAGGGCCATGGTAAAAAAAAATGGTGACTTCCTTCGAAGCAATTCCAGTCGGCAGATTTCATGCAAGAACTTTTCAGTGGGATCTGCTGGACAAATGGTCCGGATCGCATCTTCAGATGCATCAGCGGATAACCCTATATCCAAGGACAAGGGTGTCTCTCCTGTGGTGGTTACAGAGTGCTCATCTTCTAGAGGGCCGCAGATTCGGCATTCAGTTTTGGATGTTGGTGACCACGGAGGCCAGCCCGAGAGGCTGGGGAGCAGTCACACAAGGAAAAAATTTCCAGGGAGTGTGATCAAGTCTGGAGATTTTTCTCCACATAAATATAGCTAAGGGTAAATTTATAATGCTCTAAGCTTAGCAAGACCTCTGCTTCAAGCTCAGCCGGTATTGATCCAGTGGGATAAAACATCACGGCAGTCGCCCACGTAAATAGACAGGGCGGCACAAGAAGCAGGAGGGCAGTGGCAAAAACTGCAAGGACTTTTCGCTGGGCGGAAAATCATGTGATAGCACTGTCAGCAGTGTTTCATTCCGGGAATGGAAACTGGGAAGCAGACTTCCTCAGTAGGCACGACCTCCACCCGGCAGAGTGGGAACTTCATGGGGAAGTTTTCCACATAATTGTAAACCGTTGGGAATTACCAAAGGTGGACATGATGGCGTCCCGTCTGAACAAAAAACGGGACAGGTATTGCGCCAGGTTAAGAGACCCTCAGGCAATAGCTGTGGACGGTCTGGTAACACCGTGGGTGTACCAGTCGGTGTATGTGTTCCATCCTCTGCTTTTCATACCTAAGATACTGAGAATTATAAGACGTAGAGGAGTAAGAACTATACTCATGGCTCCGGATTGGCCAAGAAGGACTTGGTACCCGGAACTTCAAGAGATGCTCACAGAGGACTTATGGCCTCTGCCGCTAAGAAGGGACTTGTTCCAGCAAGTACCATGTCTGTTCCAAGACTTACCGCAGCTGCGTTTGACGGCATGGCAGTGGAACGCCGGATCCTAAGGGAAAAGGCATTCAGGAAGAGGTCATTCCTACCCTGGTCAAAGCCAGAAAGGAGGTGACCGCACAACATTATCACCACATGTGGCGAAAATATGTTGCGTGGTGTGAGGCCAGGAAGGCCCCACGAAGAAATTTCAACTCGGTCGATTCCTGCATTTCCTGCAAACAGGAGTGTCTATGGGCCTCAAATTGGGGTCCATTAAGGTTCAAATTTCGGCCCTGTCGATTTTTCTTCCAGAAAGAATTGGCTTCAGTTACTGAAGTCCAGAAGTTTGTCAAGGGAGTATTGCATATACAACCCCCTTTTGTGCCTCCAGTGGCACTGTGGGATCTCAACGTAGTTCTGGGATTCCTCAAAACACATTGGTTTAAAACCAGTCAAATCTGTGGATTTGAAGCATCTCACATGAAAAGTGAACATGCTCTTGGACCTGGCCTGGACCAGGCGAGTGTCAAATTGGTGGGTTTTTTCTCAAAAAAGCCCATATCTGTTTGTCCATTCGGACAGGGCAGAGCTGCGGACTCGTCCCCAGTTCTCTCCCTAAGGTGGTGTCAGTGTTTCACCTGAACCAGCTTATTGTGGTGTCTTGCGCCTACTAGGGGCTTGGAGGACTCCAAGTTGCTAGATGTGGTCAGGGCCCTGAAAATATAGGTTCCAGGACGGCTGGAGTCAGGAAAACTGACTTGCTGTTATCCTGTATGCACCCAACAAACTGGGTGCTCTTGCTTTTAAGCAGACTTTTGCTAGTTGGATGTGTAATACAATTCAGCTTGCACATTCTGTGGCAGGCCTGCCACAGCCAAAATATGTAAATGCCCATTCCACAAGGAAGGTGGGCTCATCTTGGGCGGCTGCCCGAGGGGTCTCGGCTTTAAAACTTTGCCGAGCGGCTATTTAGTCAGGGGCAAACACGTTTGTAAAATCCTACAAATTTGATACCCTGGCTAAGGAGGACCTGGAGTTCTCTCATTCGGTGCTGCAGAGTCATCCGCACTCTCCCGCCCGTTTGGGAGCTTTGGTATAATCCCCATGGTCCTTTCAGGAACCCCAGCATCCACTAGGACGATAGAGAAAATAAGAATTTACTTACCGATAATTCTATTTCTCGGAGTCCGTAGTGGATGCTGGGCGCCCATCCCAAGTGCTGATTATCTGCATTACTTGTACATAGTTACAAAAATCGGGTTATTATTGTTGTGAGCCATCTTTTCAGAGGCTCCGCTGTTATCATACTGTTAACTGGGTTCAGATCACAGGTTGTACAGTGTGATTGGTGTGGCTGGTATGAGTCTTACCCGGGATTCATAAATCCTTCCTTATTGTGTACGCTCGTCCGGGCACAGTACCTAACTGAGGCTTGGAGGAGGGTCATAGGGGGAGGAGCCAGTGCACACCACCTGATCCTAAAGCTTTACTTTTTGTGCCCTGTCTCCTGCGGAGCCGCTATTCCCCATGGTCCTTTCAGGAACCCCAGCATCCACTACGGACTCCGAGAAATAGAATTATCGGTAAGTAAATTCTTATTATCTAGTGACATGCTGGTTAAATACTCTAATAAATGGGATAGATGGAATACGTCAGCCCTTGGAGTGGGTGGGACGTGATGGAAAGGGGAAGGTATCCTGTGTAATGTATACTGTAGCTAATACGGAATGTGATATTATGCCTGTTTGCTCTGTGGTGGTGCGGGAAGCATGGAGCCTTTAGAAATGACTCCTTATTGTTGTATTGACTATATATGTATGCAATATGTTGCCTGCTACATGTCATATCTTGTTTAACAGATATACTGTAAATCCAATGTCATTGCTGTTTTTGATATACTATTTTTGTACTTGACCTGTTTGTTGAGCTAGATTTAGCTGCTGTATGTTTTTTTTATTTGTACATGTATAACACTATCAATAAAAAATGACTGAATTTAAAATGACTGCTGGATTGGGCACTACGGGGAATTGATTAACTACTTGGTCTACCCCCCTTGAATCTTGTGCTTTGTGTGTCACTACTGGGACTACCTCAGCCATCAATCCAGTGTCCTGTCCATCCTAAGTTCATAGGGAACCCGGTATCTGTGAGATAATTTCCTCTACCTGTGATGGACATGAATCTAGAACAGTGAAATGCAACATTAGTCTTTGAGGAGTATCTAACATACCTTGTACTTCCTGAGCGGGAGTACAATATATGTATTTCACATTTAAATTTACACAACCAAATCTCTGTTGATTAAGTTAGTCAGGGGCCACTGCTGCTAGGAGAAAAGAAAAAGGGTTTACATCATAGAGGCCCAATCGTAACTTCTGCAGGTTTTGTCAAAGGGTAATGTTGCACTTCTCTCGTTCCTCCCATTTGCCGAAGTAGTGTTTACCAGTGATCTTATCCTGATGGAGAATTTTCTAGTACTACAAAAAAAAATAAGCTTCTAGGTCATGCAAAGTATTCATTTAATCCTTCTCATCCCGTATTAAGGGTCTGTACGTGGTCCAACAAACATTTCCGAGCTTATCTAGACAAGGGCATTCCTAGAAATGAATACTTCTTATGTGATAGTTAAAAAGAAGTACCCTGGGGGTTACCCCATCTCTGTCCGCTTTCCTACTGGGAAATACTATTGTGCGGACAGGATATTCTCAATTTCTCTAACGTCCTAGAGGATGCTGGGACTCCGTAAGGACCATGGGGATAGACGGGCTCCGCAGGAGACATGGACACTTTAAGAAAGACTTTGACTCTGGGTGTGCACTGGCTCCTCCCTCTATGCCCCTCCTCCAGACCTCAGTTTGATACTGTGCCCAGTGGAGACTGGGTGCATTTCAGGAGCTCTCCTGAGTTTTCTGTAAAAATAATTTTGTTAGGTTTTTTATTTTCAGGGAGCCTGCTGGCAACAGACTCCCTGCATCGACGGGACTGAGGAGAGAGAAACAGACCCACTTCTCTGAGTTTCAGGGCTCTGTTTCTTAGGCTACTGGACACCATTAGCTCCAGAGGGATCGGTACGCAGGTCTCACCCTCGCCGTCCGTCCCAGAGCCGCGCCGCCGTCCCCCTCGCAGAGCCGGAAGATAGAAGCCGGGTGAGTATTGAGGGACAGACATCTGAGGCGGCAGAAGACACCTTGATCTTCATTGAGGTAACGCACAGCACTGCTGCTGTGCGCCATTGCTCCCATTCACCTCACACACCTCGGTCACTGTAAGGGTGCAGGGCGCAGGGAGGGGCGCCCTGGGCAGCAATATAAACCTCTACTATGGCAAATACATATATATACATGTACAGCTGGGCACTGTACATGTATATAAAGAGCCCCCGCCATGTTATTGGAAAATTTGAGCGGGACAGAAGCCCGCCGCCGAGGGGGCGGGGCTTCTCCCTCAGCACTCACAGCGCCATTTTTCTCCACAGCACCGCTGAGAGGAAGCTCCACGGACTCTCCCCTGCTTGACACACGGTGAAAGAAGATTTTTAAAGTAGAGGGGGGGCACATAATTGGCGCATATACATAACAAAAGCGCTACTGGGTAAACATATATATTTATTGTGTTTTTTCCTGGGTCATATAGCGCTGGGGTGTGTGCTGGCATACTCTCTCTCTGTCTCTCCAAAGGGCCTGGTGGGGAACCTGTCTTCAGAAAAGAGCTTCCCTGTGTGCGTGTGGTGTGTCGGTACGCGTGTGTCGACATGTCTGAGATTGAAGGCTCACCTAAGGAGGAGGGGGAGTGTATGAATGTTAGGTCTCCGTCGGCAGTGCCGACACCTGACTGGATGGATATGTGGAATGTTTTAAGTGCTAATGTAAATTTATTGCACAAAAGATTAGACAAAGCTGAAGCTAGGGAGCAGTCAGGGAGTCAACCCATGCCTGTCCCAATGTCGCCTAGACCTTCGGGGTCTCAGAAGTGCCCACTATCCCAAATAGTTGACACAGATACCGACACGGATTCAGACTCCAGTGTCGACTACGATGATGCAAAATTACAGCCAAAGGTGGCTAATTGTATTCGATATATGATTATCGCAATAAAAGATGTTTTGCATATCACAGAGGAACCCCCTGTCCCTGACACAAGGGTACACATGTATAAGGGAAAGAAACCTGAGGTCACCTTTCCCTCCTCACATGAGCTGAATGAATTATGCGAAAAAGCGTGGGAATCTCCAGACAAAAAACTGCAGATTCCCAAAAGGATTCTAATAGCGTATCCTTTCCCGTCGCAGGACAGAATACGGTGGGAATCCTCCCCTAGGGTCGACAAAGCTTTGACGCGCTTGTCAAAAAAGATAGCGCTTCCATCCCAAGATACGGCTACCCTCAAGGATCCTGCTGACCGCAAGCAGGAGGTTACCTTGAAGACCATTTACACACATTCTGGTACGTTACTCAGACCGGCTATTGCGTCGGCCTGGGTTTGTAGTGCTGTAGCAGCATGGACAGATTCCTTATCAGCGGATATTGAGACCCTTGATAAGGATACCATTTTAATGACCCTAGGGCATATAAAAGATGCTGTCTTATATATGAGGAATGCTCAGAGAGACATTACTTTACTGGGTTCCAGGATAAACGCTATGTCTATTTCTGCTAGGCGTGTCTTATGGACCCGACAGTGGACAGGTGATGCCGACTCCAAGAGGCATATGGAGTTGTTGCCTTACAATGGTGAGGAATTGTTTGGAGAAGGCCTCTCGGACCTCGTCTCCACGGCTACGGCAGGTAAATCGAATTTTTACCATATATTCCCTCACAATCTAAGAAAGCGCCTCATTATCAAATGCAGTCCTTTCGTTCCAATAAAAGCAAGAGAGTACGTGGATCGTCCTTTCTGGCCAGAGGTAAGGGCAGAGGGAAAAAGCTGCACAATACAGCCAGTTCCCAGGAACAGAAGTTCTCCCCGACCTCTGCAAAATCCACCGCATGACGCTGGGGCTCCCCTGAGGGAGTCAGCTCCTGTGGGGGCACGTCTTCGACTGTTCAGTCACATCTGGGTTCACTCACAGGTGGATCCCTGGGCAATAGAAATTGTTTCCCAGGGTTACAAGCTGGAATTCGAAGAGGTGCCTCCTCGACGGTTTTTCAAATCTGCCCTACCAAAATCCCCTCTGGAAAGGGAGATAGTGTTGCATGCGATTCACAAATTGTGTCTTCAACAAGTGGTGGTAGAGGTTCCCCTGCTTCAAAGAGGGAAGGGGTACTACTCAACTCTGTTTGTGGTCCCGAAACCGGACGGTTCGGTCAGACCCATTTTGAATTTAAAATCCCTGAACCTCTACTTGAAACGGTTCAAGTTCAAGATGGAATCGATCAGAGCGGTCATCACCAGCCTAGAAGGGGGAGATTTTATGGTGTCTCTGGACATAAAGGATGCATACCTGCATGTTCCCATATATCCTCCTCATCAGGCGTACCTGAGATTTGCGGTACAGGATTGTCATTACCAATTTCAGACGTTGCCGTTTGGGCTTTCCACGGCCCCAAGAATTTTCACCAAGGTAATGGCGGAAATGATGGTGCTCCTGCGCAAGCAGGGTGTCACAATTATCCCATACTTGGACGATCTCCTCATAAAGGCAGGATCACAGGAGAAGTTGCTGAACAGCGTATCCCTTTCACTAAATGTGTTACAGCGACACGGCTGGATTCTCAATATTCCAAAGTCGCAGCTGAATCCTACAACTCTTCTGGACACAGACCAGAAGAGGGTTTTTCTTCCGATGGAAAAAGCGCAGGAACTCATGACTCTAGTCATGAACCTGTTGAAGCCAAAACAAGTGTCAATACATCATTGCACTCAAGTCCTGGGAAAAATGGTGGCGACATACAAAGCCATTCCCTACGGCAGATTCCATGCAAGGACTTTCCAATGGGACCTATTGGACAAATGGTCCGGGTCACATCTGCAGATGCGTCAGCAGATCACCCTGTCCCCCAGGGCCAGAGTATCTCTCCTGTGGTGGCTGAAAAGTGCTCACCTTCCAGAGTGCCGCAGGTTCGGCATTCAGGACTGGATCCTGGTGACCACGGACGCAAGCCTCCGAGGTTGGGGAGCAGTCACACAGGGAAGACATTTCCAAGGCCTTTGGTCAAGTCGAGAGACTTGTTCTCACATCAACATCCTGGAACTAAGGGCCATATACAACGCCCTACATCAAACGGAGATCTTACTTCGCGATCGACCAGTTCTGATCCAGTCAGAAAACGTCACGCAGTAGCTCATGTAAACCGCCAAGACGGCACAAGGAGCAGAGTGGCGATGGCGGAAGCCACCAGAATTATTCGCTGGGTGGAGAATCATGTAAGCGCTCTGTCAGCAGTGTTCATTCCGGGAGTGGACAACTGGGAAGCAGACTTCCTCAGCAGACACGACCTGCATCCGGGAGAGTGGGGACTTCATCAGGAAATCTTCGCACAGATTGCAAGTCGGTGGGGACTGCCCCAAATAGACATGATGGCGTCCCGTCTCAACAAAAAGCTACAAAGGTATTGCGCCAGGTCAAGAGACCCTCAGGCGGTAGCTGTGGACGCCCTAGTGACACCGTGGGTGTTCCAGTCGGTCTGTGTTTCCTCCTCTTCCTCTCATACCCAAGGTGTTGAGGATAATAAGAAAAAGAGGAGTGAGAACAATTCTCATTGTTCCGGATTTGCCACGAAAGACCTGGTATCCGGATCTGCAAGAAATGCTCACAGAAGATCCGTGGCCTCTTCCTCTAAGGAAGGACCTGTTACAACAAGGTCCCTGTCTGTTCCAAGACTTACCGTGGCTGCGTTTGACCGCATGGTGGTTGAACGCCGGATCCTAGCGGAAAAAGGTATTCCGGAGGAGGTCATTCCTACGCTTATAAAGGCTAGGAAGGACGTGACGTCAAAACATTATCACCGAATATGGCGAAAATATGTTTCTTGGTGTGAGGCCAGGAATGCTCCTACGGAAGAATTCCATCTAGGCCGTTTTCTTCACTTCCTACAGACTGGAGTGAATTTGGGCCTAAAATTAGGCTCCATTAAAGTGCAGATTTCGGCCTTATCCATTTTCTTTCAAAAGGAATTGGCCTCTTTACCTGAAGTACAGACTTTTGTGAAGGGAGCGCTGCATATTCAGCCTCCTTTTGTACCTCCGGTGGCGCCTTGGGACCTTAACGTGGTGTTAAGTTTCCTTAAATCACATTGGTTTGAACCACTTAAAACAAAAGTGGAGTTTAAATATCTCACTTGGAAGGTGGTTATGTTGTTAGCCTTGGCTTCGGCTAGGCGAGTTCCGGAAATTGGCGGCTTTATCACATAAAAGCCCCTATCTGGTTTTCCATATGGATAGAGCGGAGTTGCGGACCCGTCCTCAATTCCTACCTAAGGTGATCTCATCCTTTCATATGAACCAACCTATTGTCGTGCCTGTGGCTACACGTGACTTGGAGGATTCCGAGTCCCTTGATGTGGTCAGGGCTTTGAAAATTTCCGTGACCAGAACGGCTAGGATCAGAAAAACAGAAGCTCTGGTTTTTTTTCATATTTTAATTTTTATTATTTTCTATAGTTTGTATGCTGGCTGTAACTGCTTCCACATCCACATATGGCGGTGTACTTGCTTTCGCTTTTTACTTACTTATTGTTGCTACGAGTTCAAACAGTTATTATGTTTTCGTTCTTGTCTTATATGACTTTGGTGGTTTTGATCCTGAGGTATTGCAGGTAATATGTTTAACCAATCATTGGAAATGATATTTCACCATTCATACGTACTCAATCATTACAAAAAGCCTCCATGTGTAAGGACCATACTTCTTACCCCTAATATACTGAGAGGACCCTTTCGGCCTCTGCTCCTCAGCCTGAACCCTGGCTCCTGAACGCCTCTCGCGTGCCCACTTGGCTTCCATTGTGGACTTTTTAAACACAAACACCAAATGGCTCACGTGAGATGATGTTGAAAAGTTCCTTTGAGCGCTTTTCACCCCCTCCTGCTCTTCCGGTTGTACCACGGTCCACTCCAGTAGTGACTTCCCGCATACCCAGCGAGAACCCTACCAGAACCCTCAGCACTGGAAGTATGAAGTATTAACAGCAATAAATTAATACCCCACCTCTTTCAGTGGAGGATAAAAGCCGGATCTTTTTTGTTTCTTTCCACAGGAATTCCGCCTGGGAAACGTCACCAAGCCTTCCTATGGAGTTCCACCAGGAATATTTCCTGAGAGAGAGTCAGTGAAAAATTCCTTTACTTTACACAAATCACGTCTGCATATGCTATCACAGCGATATGATGACGCAATTGCATGAAATTCCGCAAATGGTATCACGTTGCGCTGCGTATCACATACACACACGTGCAGTCCAATCGCATGGCTTATAGATACTTGTTATCTATACGCCCTACGATTACGGGAGTTGAATTCACAAGCTGCGCTCCACAGCCGGAGCGTAACACCAAATATCACACTCCTCCGCACGTTTTTTTACCTTTAAAAACACACACACTACGTGCCTCAATACTAATTAATATGTGAGGTCGCTAACCTCCACACCGCTATGCCTCTGCTAACTCAGTGCCTCACCGACGGGATCCCGCTTTTCAGGGGTTCATCCACTTACACTTGCTTTTCAACAACCCACACTTTTAGATTTTCTGTCCAGAAAAAAAGAAGTCATTTACCCCTTAGAGGTATTACACTTTAAACAAAGTATTATAGTAATCTGCTTTAAAATCGGGTAGTTATCTGTTAAAATGTGTTTTATCCCACCTTAATCAATCCGCTTGCTTGCTTGCTTAAATATGCACTCACATTTCCCACCTGTGCGTCCACGTGTGTACCCGTCCGTCGCTATATACGCATCCACATACTATTGTACTATGCACGTGTATACTTGCGTACGCAAGTGTGTATCGCTGTGTACCTTTGCACGCAGCTTGCCACACTCTGTTACCCAACTCTAGTAATACAAAAAAAACACTGTACTTGTAGCAGTTAGATAAATTCTTCCACATTCCCTTTGAGCACCGGATGTCCCCTGCCAGACAACTTCCGCTACGCGCTACCTAAACTTTTAGGCAGGAACGGAGCTTCACTTATATGTAAACATTTTGCGAATTTTCGTTAGCAATAACACTTTAACAATCAATTTTAAAACACTTCAATATAATATGGTTATTGACTATAATTTAAATGCTATGATTAAGATTGGATAGCCATCTTGCAGAACATACACTGATCTAAATATACATATTTTATATAATAATAATATATATATATATATATTAATTTATTACACTCTACAGATTGTTTAACAATGGCTCTAAGGAACAGTTGGAGGCCAGCTGTTAGCTAGGTGGATAGAGAGTGACCTTACGTACCTAAAATGGCCACTGCTCCTCCCCTTCCAAGCCATGTGCTTGGACAAAATGGTGTCCATACCATTCGGACAGAATATAAACACTCTATCCTTTGTCACAAATAAATCACAAATTATACAAGCACCGGAAGTTTGTTACTTCAGGCCTATGTTAGCAGTATGCGAATAGGACGCAACATGCTAACACAGCTATATCCATACTACGCACCAACTTTTAAACGCTCTTTAAATTTACTTAACAGATAAACAATCCAATCTGAATCAAACACAAAATGACTTATTGAACCTTGCTTGGCAACAATAAAAAGTACGCTGTAGTATTTCTAATATTGTGTGTTTTTGTCACACTCACAGCAACGAAGAAATCTGTTGTCCCTTGAATCATATCAG
This sequence comes from Pseudophryne corroboree, assembly GCF_028390025.1. Taxonomy (NCBI): domain Eukaryota; kingdom Metazoa; phylum Chordata; class Amphibia; order Anura; family Myobatrachidae; genus Pseudophryne; species Pseudophryne corroboree. Next base: position 518,803,561 of record NC_086450.1, read on the forward strand.
CGCCTTACTGATAACGCAAAAAAACATATGCGGTACAGCAGCATCTAGATGCGTCCATCCTTAGCTGGTAGACCACAGCGTTTCTGTACTGCACATCATTAAGTACGTGATATCCCGGACATAGCCCCAACTGTGAATTTCAAATTATTTCTAAATAAACAATTCAATGCCAGCGTTAATATATACTGCAGACGCAAGGCGCATCTTATAACCATATATGGTAAAAGTGCGCTGAACGTCGCAACACTATATCCCTTAAGAGAAAGCAAGCAGTCGCACACATTGTAAGCTGAGGTCCAATGCTCAGAGATTGATAAAGCTAAATATTTATCTTACTTAAAACCCTTTAAGAGGTCTAAGAACACTGTACGCTATTGACGTATGGAATACCGTAAGGGTACGCACGTTGCGTAACAATTGCTTAGCCGTAGTCGAGACGCTCAAGCGTCACGTTCGCTCACGGCCAAGAGATCACAGACAGGCACGCTATTGGCTGCCGACTAACGTAATGGTTCGCTATAGCGTAGCGAACGCTCGGGACCACGAGGAGATCACCAGCGGCGCTAACGCTCACAATGTTAAACCTTTATATGTAAACCATGAACAATGTATTATACAGGAAAACCTTAGTGAAATGATAGAGTGTAGATGCAACACAGTGTAACCTTATTAACTTAAAAGCTGTTCTAGCGTCACCGACGCTCTAAGAATACTTAACACTATAAGAAATACACAAATACCGGGCTTAGGGTCTAACGCCTTATATGAATGTTATACTTGCAAAAGAATAATACAATACAAGTCATACACTACAATATAACATAGACTAACTAACCAGATAACTACACAGGAAATACAATACAATTACGTTTAAGGAAAAATGAGAGAGAAAGAGGAGGAGAGAGAGAGAGAGAGATAGAGAGAGATATGGCTCACAATAACAATAAAGACAATATGATTGCGGAGAAAACTTAAGCACAAGGGGAACGATCGCATGCGCCTCGATATCCAGCTCCCGATTATCAGCAATGAGAACCGTTGAAGAGAGTGAGTTGGATATCATCGGCTTGTCTATTTATGCCCCACACACAATACAATTCAATGGTCCCTACAATCTCATTGTTCATTGGACACAGGAATTCGTCTTCGCATTATAACAAAAGGTCATAGGTTGATTCATACAAGTGGGCTGAGACCATTTCCAACTGCTCAGGTGGGTGGGAAACTAGGTTTCCCGCCGCATGGATAAGTAAGTGCAAATAATAGTAAATGGACATAAACTTCTTATGTCCATAACTATTCGCACGAGCGATTAATCTGCTTCAAACCAACACCGGAATATTGCTAATTAAATACTCTTCCGATGGATACTAAACACCACTGTATGACCCATGTCTGACCCTTCGTATCAAACAAAGAGGGATCTCTCTGTCTATGAACATGCTATCTTAACTAAACTTTCAGAATCTATCAAGGGGACCATGATCTACAAAATACATTATATAGTTAAAATATGTAACGAACGAGTCGCCCGCTAGACGCACACAAACTTTACCGTAAATGCGCACACCGTGCACTTGCGGGTGCCCGCAGCGGCGAGTATGCGCACGCACGGCAGGGCTCATGAACGTGCAACAGGCACTCGCATGAGGTGCAAATATGGCAGTGTGTAGCGTGATATTTTTCTGACTTTGACAGTCCACCCTTTGGCAGTCAACAATAACTGCCACTTCCTAAAACATTTCAAAACGAGAAAAATATATGTCAGGTGTAAATACATTTCCATGGTTGGGTAAGGGAGGAGAGAAGAAGGTGTGAAAAGGGTATGACCTAGTGAGATAGCAGAAGCATGTGTGTATGAATCCATGTTTGGGGGGTCATGTATCATCGTGCCGTACGTGTTTTAAATCAAGCTTCGAGGTATTGCGAAGTATACATTTGAATTCCTTCTTATCCCGCGGTACGGGTCTGTGGATGGGCTGTCAAACTTTACCGAGCTCTTTTCGGATTTTGGTTGCAACAAAATGGGGGAGCACATTTTAGTTGATGATATATGAATGGGGGAATATGTGATTGCTAATATCTGTGCCTGTATTCCCTATCGACTATGTGTGTCATTACCTGAAGGTTGTAGAGATGAAGATAAAGAACACTTATGGTAAATGCAGTGGTATTCTATGTCAGGTTAATGAACATTTGTCGGTTGAAGTCTTGTTCGGTGTCTGTTGAATGCAGTCTTCTTTGGGCTTTTGCCAAAAGGTGTGGGCAAAAAGCTTTGTCAATGTCCATAGACTTACAAAAGTGTTGGGCTAGCGTAATTTTAAAATTTCTAGGGAAACTGGGGGTCTATGGCATAGTTCATCAAATATCTGTGTATAAGGTTGTCAAAACTTCTTCTTTAATCCATCAGTTGTCTGTATACAGGATCATCAAATTCCTCGTCAAAAGTGGGTCTTTTTACCTTGGAAAAACAGGTGAAAGAAACGGACCGTATAATCGCATTTTCATCACATCATTGTTTCTACAGTTGGGTCATAAATCAAATCCATTGGAATTACAATTTCCTCACTCCTTAGATTCATTACCCTGGTACTACGTTTGCACTTCGTTAAAGCCTGACCGCATCTAAATATCAAGCCAATCGATATGACAACACCTAAGATACATAGGAGAAACTTCCCTACATCCATTATGACTCCTTGAGCCCATTCTCCTAAACCAGAGAACCAATTTCGCGGGTTCAACCATGACACCCAACCAGTCAGCTCATTACCCACAGCAGCTAGGGTGAGATTGTGTCTCCTGCGAAATTCCCACTTTAATTGGAGAATATCGTCCATCTTTTGGTCTATGACCTCGACCGGGTCCTCGGTACTATTCGTAATATATGTGCAGCATTTCACGCCGTACTGCGTTGCCAGTGTGACACAATATCCACCTGTCACTGCTGTGAGATAATTAAGAACCATTCTATGCTGAACCAGTTCTGTTTTATAAGCTTGAAGCTCTCTTCCAGTATACCTAAACGTGTCATCATACATTTCTGTGATATTGTCTAACAAATTTGCAAGCGCAGATATGTATCTATAGTTCAGCACTCCTCTAGCGGTGCGAGTGAAATCTAACGCAAGTAGGACCTGAATCCCGGTGGATTCATGGATCATGTCAGAGGCCGAATGTTCTGTCCTTTCTGTCAGTTGCCTTTTAACTACGTGCTCGTAGTGGGTGTGAGTATAAGGAGCTTGGGCACCACGGTGTATATCTTTCATTTTGGCATGTGATACAGTCATTACCTCAGGCAGTACTTTTCCAATATAACACAATCCTTCAGAGTTTGGGGCAAGCCACTTATACGCCTTCCTCCCGCATATGAAATATGCATCATCGGGGAGAACATATGGGACGGAGTAGGACATAACCATATTACACATCCTCCATGTGAAATCTCCTACCCCTAATTCTCCCATCTGTCTAGTACACGTATCAGTTTGTACGATATGTGCACAGTATCCTGGTGATACTTCTCCAACTCTCGTAATCCTACTTCCTAGGGTATACCTATATCGGAAAGATTTTTCTCTACTGGCTATGTGGCGTATAAGCTCTGTATCTGTCGGCATTCTATCTGCTCTATATGAAAAGGTCATGGTTTGGTTACTCCATGACACTTCCCAATTTCCCGGCTTTCGGGGATTGGTAATGTTAAAACATATTAGGGATCTATCCACATGATATTGGTGGAGCTTCAAACTAGGAGGACTGGAGATATTAAACCTCCTGTCCACCGGTCTCCCACCCTTTAGCTCAAGTACCTCCCCTACCGTTAAAGGAAATGGTACTAGTCCTGATTTGCTATGACCTTGAGGTACTTGAGAGCATACCCAACAATCTGTTTGATTTAACACACTACCCACTAAGGAGTGATAGTCACTCAATGGATGCCGGTCCATGTGTATATTAAAACTGGATTGGCATTTCTTAATGCACCCATCCTCAACTACATTGTCACAGAGCCTACAGATACAGTTTTCTTCAGCTAACAATCCTTCACAATTCCTTCTATTGTCAATGCTATCGGATCGTTTTCTGATACTCGCCTTTACTTGTTGGTTAAGTTGTTCTTGGAAAACTACGCCTCCATCTTTGTCATCAGAACCCATTCCAGAACCTCTCTCGACCTCCATGGTACTCTCGCCGGAACAGACTGCTCTGGTCAACATCATGGTCAACAGGAAAATCCGGATCACAGTCTCTTGGGGCAAGTCCATCTTATAGGAGGAAACGGAGAAGAATGAGAAGGGGGAAAAAATAATTGAGGGAGAGGGGATGGGAAGTGGAGAAAAACAATAAAAGGGAACAGGGAATCGACAACTGCTTTTGATCTTATGATTTTCAATGCTCAGGTGCCGCCTCAGTCCTCCTGGAACAGACACTCCAGTGATACAACTTCCTCTACCATCTGTTCCTTATCACGGGACCTCTCTGGATCAGCAACCTTCTTACAGTGGGACGAATGAACCCAAGTCTCTCTCTCGGCAACCTTCAATGCTGTAGTGCTTGTCAATAAGACTTGGTATGGTCCTTCCCATCTGTCAATAAGGCAACCTGAGCGTAGAAAATTCCGTATCATTACATAATCCCCAGGTTCAATGTCATGACAATTACTATCTGGTAAATCAGGAATCACTAACTTCAAATTATCATTTTGATTCCTTAGCTGTCTACTCATGTTAACCAGGTACTTTACAGTCACTTCATTGTTACACTTCAAATCATCCTGAGGGTTAATCATAACATGCGGTTGTCGACCAAACAAGATTTCAAAGGGAGACAGATTAAGAGGGGACCTGGGAGTGGTTCTGATACTGTACAATACAATGGGTAAAGCTTCTGGCCATGTCAATCCTGTCTCTGCCATAACTTTGCTCAGTTTATTTTTAATAGTGCTGTTCACTCTTTCCACCTTCGCACTCGCCTGTGGACGGTATGGAGTGTGCAGCTTGCTATCAATTCCCATCAACTTACACATTCCTTGAAAGACATCACCTGTAAAATGGGTACCCCTATCACTTTCGATTATTCTAGGGATACCATATCTACATACAAATTCCTGCACAATTTTCTTAGCAGTGAACATAGCGGTATTTGTGGCCGCAGGAAATGCTTCGACCCAATTTGAGAATACATCTATACAAACAAGTACATATTTCAAATTTCGACAAGGAGGTAATTGAATAAAGTCAATCTGTATTACCTGAAAAGGGCCGCCTGTAGGTGGGATATGAGATGGTTCTGTTGGTATTGCCTTTCTGATATTCTTTCTCAAACAGGTAAGGCATGACATTGCTCTCTTACTCGCATGAGATGAAAATACTGGGGCACACCAATATGCTCTTACCAACTTGCACATTCCCTCCTTGCCCAGATGAGTCAGCCCGTGTGCTGCCTCAGCTAAACATGGAAGGTATGCTCTGGGGGCCACTGGTTTACCTTGTCCATCCGTCCAGAGTCCTGAGGACTCCTGGCCATATCCCTTTGCCTTCCAGACTGCCTTTTCCTGTGTGGAACACAAATTTTGCATTTCACACAACTTCTGTGTGTTGATGGTATTAAATACCATCAATTGTGTGGTGTCTGTCTGGGGGTACCAGCTGCTAACTTAGCTGCTTCGTCTGCTCGGCTGTTACCAAGTGATACTGGGTCCTGGCTATATGTGTGTGCTTTATACTTGATAACAGCCACTCTGTCGGGTTCCTGTATCGCTGTTAGAAGCCTTTTGATGTGGGCTGCATGCGCTACCGGTGTACCAGCTGCCGTCATGAAATTTCTGAGGCGCCATAGGGCTCCGAAATCATGGACTACCCCGAAGGCGTATCTAGAGTCGGTGTAGATATTGGCTGATTTGCCCTTAGCCAATTCACATGCTCTGGTTAGGGCGACCAGTTCAGCAACCTGGGCTGAGTGAGGTGGGCCTAGCGGTTCTGCTTCTATGGTGCCTTGGTCATCTACGACTGCGTATCCAGTACACAAGTCTCCCGAGTCTAACTGTCTGTGACAACTACCATCCGTGTAGAAGGTTAGATCTACATCTTCCAGTGGGTTGTCACTGATGTCAGGCCTTGCGGTAAAATTTTGGGTCAAATATTCCATACAATCATGTGTGTCCTCCTTTGTATTAAATCCTCCTTCCCCACCACTCTCATCCTCCACCCTTTGTGCCTGTCCAGGCACACCTGGGAGATATGTTGCAGGATTTAATGCACTGCATCTCCTTATGGTGATGTTTACGGGGGCCATTAGTGCCAATTCCCATCTTGTAAACCGCGCTGATGAGACGTGCCTGGTTTGGGCAGAATTTAGCAAGGCTGACACTGCATGTGGTGTATGAATTGTGAGGTTGTGACCTAGCACTACATCTTCGCTTTTCGTTACTAGCAATGCTATCGCAGCAACTCTTCGCAAGCATGTGGGGAGGGATCGCGCTACCGTATCTAGCTGAGCGCTGTAGTATGCTACCGGCCTGCTGGCATCACCGTGCTTTTGGGTTAGGACGCCTGCCGCGCAACCAGCACTTTCTGTTCCGTATAGCTCAAAGGGTTTTCCATAGTCTGGCATACCTAATGCTGGCGCCTGCGTTAGGCACTGTTTAAGTCTCTCAAATGCCATCTCGGACTCGTCTGTTTGCGAAATCCGATCAGGCTTGTTTGAGGAAACCATCTCCTGCAAAGGTAATGCTAGAATGGAAAATCCTGGGATCCAGTTACGGCAATACCCACACATTCCTAAAAACGTTCTGATCTGTTGCTGGGTTTGAGGCAGAGTCATGTCTCTAATTGCTTGAATTCTATCAGCGGTCAGGTGTCTCAGTCCTTGTGTTAGACAGTGTCCCAAATATTTTACTTTAGTTTGGCATAATTGTAACTTGTCTTTGGAAACCTTGTGTCCTGTGTCTGAAAGATGAAACAGGAGCTGTTTCGTATCCTTCAGGGATGCTTCCAATGAATCTGAACACAGTAGTAAATCATCCACGTACTGTATCAATATTGATCCACTCTCTGGTTGGAAAGACTGTAAACAATCATGCAAAGCCTGAGAAAATATACTTGGACTATCTATGAAACCTTGTGGTAATCGAGTCCAGGTGTATTGGACTCCTCTGTATGTAAATGCAAACAAATATTGGCTGTCAGGGTGCAGAGGTACCGAAAAGAAAGCGGAGCAGAGGTCAATAACAGTGAAAATTTCGCAGTGGGAGGGATTTGCATAAGGATGACAGCTGGATTTGGCACTACGGGGAACTGACTCTCAACTATTTTGTTAATCCCCCTTAGATCCTGCACTAGCCTGTAACCCCTCCCCCCACTCTTTTTCACAGGGAAGATGGGACTATTGGCAGTGCTGGATGTTCTTACCAGAATGCCCTGTTGTAGCAAGTGCTCTATTACTGGGTAAACTCCTAACTCCACCTCTGGCTTCAGAGGGTACTGTGGGATTTTTGGAGCTATCCTACCATCTTTTACTTGTACAACTACCGGAGCTACGTTTGCCATTAATCCAGTGTCCTGTCCATCTTTAGTCCAAAGTGACTCTGGTATCTGGGATGTCATCTCTTCTATTTGGGATGGAATCTTATTTGTCATAATGGTATGTGTCATTAATTTTGATGGGGAGTCTAACATGTCTCGCACTTCCTGAGCGTGATTCTCAGGTATGTCCAAGAATACACCTTCAGGAGTACAATAAATGACGCACCCCATTTTACACAATAAGTCTCTTCCCAGGAGATTAGTCGGTGCCGATGCAGCCAGCAAAAAGGAATGCTTGGTATGTAAAGGCCCTATTGTAATCTCGGCTGGTTTGCTAACAGGGTAATGCTGGACTACTCCCGTTACTCCCATGGCTGGAATTGTCTTACCAGTGGTTCTCATGCCCACTGTCGAATTTATCACTGATTTGGCCGCCCCCGTATCTACAAGAAAGTTTAACGATTTACCAGCTACATTAATTGCAATTTCGGGTTCACTTCCAAGACTTGCAATCAATTTTACTGGCTGCAGATTACAGGTATGGCCACACCCCTATTGGGTATGGTGACCTCCCTGAATCCCGCTGGCAGCAACTACTTGTGAAGGGGTTAAATGGGAACTACCAGAGGCTTGCCAGTCTCTGTTCGGGGGGTATCTTTTTGTTTCCCCTGCATGTGGCTCATAACTCCATTTCTGTGGACCCTGCTCCCAATGTCGTGTGTCGTGTCGTTGTCTAGGGGGTTGATAAGACTTTTGTATGTTTCTCGATTTACAGTCTCGTGCAAAGTGTCCCTCTCTATGACAAGAATAACAGGTTACCACATTTGACTTACCCACAGGGTTTGGTGATTTATACAAAGGCTGCCTTGTGGTCAGGGCCTGTATACTTACGGCCATTAACTTATCACCTTGTAATTCCCTGTGTCTGGTGATATTCCGATCGTGATCAACAGCTGCCTCTCTCAAAGTAGCCACCGACAGACCTCGCCAACATGGTTGCGTGGTCTGTACCCTTGTTTTTAATGCCTCTTTTAAGCCATCCATTAGTACAGACACTACTACTTCTCGATGGTTTATGTTTGTTTTAATGTCCTCTATGCCTGTGTATTTAGCCATATCTAGTAATGCCCTGTGAAAATACTCTGCAGCTGTTTCTGACTCCTTTTGTTTAATGGAGAATATCTTGTTCCATTTAACTACAGCTGGGAAATACTCCTTTAACTGTAAACTCATCCTTTTTACATTGTCTTTGTTGTACACATCTGTAAGAGGTACATCCTGATCCAATCCACAGTCAGCTAAAAATTGAGCCGAGTCGACATTGGAGGGTAAACAAGCCCTCAGCAATACCTGCCAGTCTTTGTTATTGGGCTCTAAAGTGTTCCCTAGGTCTCAGATGTATTTCTGGCTAGCAACTAAGTCTTTCCTAGGGTCAGGGAATTCAGACACTATGGTTCTTAATTCCATTCGGGAAAATGGGCTAGACATGGCAATGTTCCTAATGGGAGTGACTCCTGTGGTGTCTGTTTTCCCATTTGGAACAGCTATCACCCTAACAGGATTAAGTCTAGCAACATCATTCTGTGTAGATTCTACAGCCTGTGGTGAAATGGTTTCAGCATAGTGTATGGTGCCGTACTTACCCGTAGATACGACCTCACCTGTCCCTCCGCTAGGGGCCTTTGTTACTAATCTTAAGGGTTGGGCCGTGCCTACTGTAGTTTCTGATATGGTGGCTGCTAGAGAGAGCGCCGATATTGTTGCCGATTCGTCCTCTTGATCACACTCCTGGGGAAAGTTCAAAACAGGGTACAACTTGCACGGGTTAATACTTGCATTGGTTAACTTATTAACATTTACACAGTTGCTAAGTGTTTGTTTGTTACACCCTTGTGCGTCATTCTCCGCAACCAATTTCTCTCCTGATATGTATGGTGGCGGCCGGGCCGTGGCTATCAGTTTCCTGATAGGATTAGATCCCGCCGCCTGAGCCAATCCTCTCTGTATTTCACCCTCCTGTTGCCATAACTGCAAATAATCATAATGTTTGATTCGTCTCTTTGTTGATTTTAATGAGACATATCCTCCTCCTTAGATTTTGTAACACTTCTGGGCTAAAGCTACCTACTCTTGGGAATTTCTCCCCGTCATGTACAGTCATTCTCTCCCATTCATCACATAAAACTTCTGTGTGTGAACCGTATTTTTCACACATTACGTACCTTGCCGACCCGATTGGTCGGTTCACTGAATCAACCCGAACCGAGGTTGATCGCCCCCTACCTGAACAATTGGCCCCCATACCTGTAGGCGTTGCTTTCTTCAGCCAACCCTTACAAAAACCAAAATGTTCAAGATAGGCTGACGGTGGCGGTTTACCGAGTACCCCACTCACTCGCCCACGCCGACCAATATGACCTACACACTGCCCTAGTGCTGGCGTACTCGACCCAGGGCCCCTATGAACCTTTGTTTACTGGAACATGTGAGTGTGATCCGCAGAGCATTAACCCTTTCCAGTAACTGTTGGTTGTTGGATAATTAATGAGTGACCAGCGAACTTCCCTTTAGAAAATAAAAAATTACACAAATCACGTCAGAATGTACAAATAGTATTTATGACCCGTTTCGTACACAAATGGTACTGGTCAGATTTAACTAATGCACACAATTACGTGCGGTACAATCGTTCAGCACATAAGCAACTAATCTTATGTGCAGAGTGACCAGTGGAATCGAAAATTTCGGCTGCGAATTCCTTCAGCATGAGCTTCAATGGCCTATATGGGTTCTGCACCAACCCCCTGGGTTGTGCTCTTTTCTCTATTTATAGCGGACTTCCTTGTCTGCTGTACCTGGACCTCCTGGTCTGTTCTGGACCTCCTGGTCTGTGCTACAGTGTGACCTCCTGGTCTGCTATACTCTAATGCTCAGATTCTATGTTTAACAAGGGATGCCTCCCTAGCCACCATGTACGTCACTTACATGCATGTACCCTGCGAGAACTCGACTTCTTGTGGTTCAACCTCAAAAATTGTATAAACTTATATATACAAAACACTCACTCATCACATGTACACTTTTGTTTCTATTTCTATTTCTGCACAGAAATTTTCTTTCCTTTAGACCAGATGTGTTGTAAATTTGGAGAAGAATCTGTTAGTCTAAATTTCGGACACTAAAATAGACTTGCGCTATTTATCGCGTTGCCACCTTTTCGCCTGTTACAATAACACTAGTGTGTGATTTGAGCTACGTGGGCGTACCCGGGCGCTCCGTTGCGTAATATACGCTGCATGCGTCGGCCTTTGAGTTGCGTACGCGAGTCTCACCCTTTGTTAGAGACACGTGTACGCAAAGCAAATATCCACCGTAACACAATTTACACGTTTATCAATGTAGATGATCCTCGATCATCTACCGAACACCACACCAATCTCTCCTTGTATCTTTAGGTAGAGCTGCGTGCGTGCTTTGCACTTTATCCCTTAATGTATTACTTTTACACTTTAACTATGAAATAGCGACAAATCTCTCTTAGCACGTTTATCAATTATAAAATGGCAAACAGGAGAGTGATATATGAAAATACACGAATAAAAGAAATGCAGATATGCGTGTGTGCGTACGCAAGACAGAAATAAACAGTTTTAAAAGACACTAGCGTGTTGTTCTTACCTCCGGTTCCGGATTCCCTCAGCACCCTTTACTAAGCAAAGCAGACGCTTATCCAGACAGCACTACGAGGAATATGACCTCCCGCCCTTTGCTGATGGATAATGTCTGCTGAAATTACCTAGTGCAGATATGTGAAGGACGGACGAGCCGCCAATTGATAAAGCTAAATATTTATCTTACTTAAAACCCTTTAAGAGGTCTAAGAACACTGTACGCTATTGACGTATGGAATACCGCAAGGGTACGCACGTTGCGTAACAATCGCTTAGCCGTAGTCGAGACGCTCAAGCGTCACGTTCGCTCACGGCCAAGAGATCACAGACAGGCACGCTATTGGCTGCGGACTAACGTAATGGTTCGCTATAGCGTAGCAAACGCTCGGGACCACGAGGAGATCACCAGCGGCGCTAACGCTCACAATGTTAAACCTTTATATGTAAACCATGAACAATGTATTATACAGGAAAACCTTAGTGAAATGATAGAGTGTAGATGCAACACAGTGTAACCTTATTAACTTAAAAGCTGTTCTAGCGTCACCGACGCTCTAAGAATACTTAACACTATAAGAAATACACAAATACCGGGCTTAGGGTCTAACGCCTTATATGAATGTTATACTTGCAAAAGAATAATACAATACAAGTCATACACTACAATATAACATAGACTAACTAACCAGATAACTACACAGGAAATACAATACAATTACGTTTAAGGAAAAATGAGAGAGAAAGAGGAGGAGAGAGAGAGAGAGAGATAGAGAGAGATATGGCTCACAATAACAATAAAGACAATATGATTGCGGAGAAAACTTACGCACAAGGGGAACGATCGCATGCGCCTCGATATCCAGCTCCCGATTATCAGCAATGAGAACCGTTGAAGAGAGTGAGCTGGATATCATCGGCTTGTCTATTTATGCCCCACACACAATACAATTCAATGGTCCCTACAATCTCATTGTTCATTGGACACAGGAATTTGTCTTCGCATTATAACAAAAGGTCATAGGTTGATTCATACAAGTGGGCTGAGACCATTTCGAACTGCTCAGGTGGGTGGGAAACTGGGTTTCCCGCCGCATTGATAAGTAAGTGCAAATAATAGTAAATGGACATAAACTTCTTATGTCCATAACTATTCGCACGAGCGATTAATCTGCTTCAAACCAACACCGGAATATTGCTAATTAAATATTCTTCCAATGGATACTAAACACCACTGTATGACCCATGTCTGACCCTTCGTATCAAACAAAGAGGGATCTCTCTGTCCATGAACATGCTACATTAACTAAACTTTCAGAATCTATCAAGGGGACCATGATCTACAAAATACATTATATAGTGAAAATATGTAACGAACGAGTCGCCCGCTAGACGCACACAAACTTTACCGTAAATGCGCACACCGTGCGCCTGCGGGTGCCCGCAGCGGCGAGTATGCGCACGCACGGCAGGGCTCATGAACGTGCAACAGGCACTCGCATGAGGTGCAAATATGGCAGTGTGTAGCGTGATATTTTTCTGACTTTGACAAGATATATATATATATATATATATATATATATATATATTTGATATTAAAAGGGGTATGCATACAAAATAACATACAGATGGGTCCACGGTTATTTTGACTAGTTTTCTGCACCTAGGCACAGCATGACTTATTAACATAAACCCTTCCTCTATTGTTCTCAGCTGCAATACAATACAGAGAACAATACAGCAGGGGATTAAGTCATTACAGCAGGAGATTAAGTCCGACTGGCCAGTCTCAATGAATCCTGTTAAAGGTCAAGATAAACGTGGACCCATCTGTATGTACAGTATATCATTCAGTTATAATATATATGGTTACAGAGTTACAGTTATAAAAGAAGCAGTTGTAGTTACAAAAGAATCCGTTACAGCCAATATACATACGCTTAGTTTCACTGGTCCCAGGCAGCCAGTCATAAGGTAGGAGACTTCTGATAAGTGTGTGTGTGTGTGTGTGTGTGAGTGATTGTGTGTGTGTGTGAGAGAGTGATTGTGTGTGTGTCAGAGAGCTGAATGAGAGTGTATCAGAGAACTGCCTGCTTCTGAATCCAGTTTCAAGTCTTCCGGAAGTCCTTTGTATTCATACAGTTGGTCATAACTAATCGTTGCAATGTGCTACAATCTACCCATAGCTATCAAATTAATACACACATTCTCCTGATCATTGTGACACTAAGCATGATATGTGTAACTTGTTCCGTTCCAATAATACATATATATCTGATGTTACACTCTATTATATAAATACATTATAATGTCTGGTGCTTTTCATGTTTTGTCTATGTATAATTTATGTGTTGTATGAAATATGTGTTGAATATATCTTTGGGGCTTGTCTGTGTGGATGTGTATGTTACCGTATATCCTGTGTATGCGCACGAACAGAGACCTCTCTGTTTGGAGTTTGTATTTGTGTGTATGTAATATTTTTGACTTCGACAAATATATATATATAAAAAATAATAGAGATCAATGATGCTGAATGACTGGCTCTTGTATTCCCTTCAGACGCCCTTCTTGCTGACCTGCAGGTGTCGTCCACTCATTGCCCAGTTTTGTTGACAGATTCTCTTGAAAAGCCTGAGACCTGTGAGCAGCGCCCGCCTCCGCCACCGTATGACCCTCAGGTAACGTGACTTTGGGCATCAAAGCTAATGCTATTATCCTGAATATTCTCACTATCTGCTTTCTCTTTACAGGCATCAATGTCTTATACAAACTCGGACCAGAAGAACTTTCCTGCCGACAAGAATCACCTGTACAGGTAATGCTACAGGAATTCACTTTCATGTCATAACTTATACTGTGTGTAAGCAGAAAATGCCGCTTTCATGCTTCTGCTATATGGATAGTGACACAGTTCTCTTCTTTCCTCTCATGCGCGCTCTGCCTCTTCATCGTCCTCTCTCTACAGCACAGTGAAGAAGATTTCCCCAATATCACCGAGTGTCGGGGGCGGATTGTGCGAGTTGGATCGCTTGCTAAATGAGCTAAATGCCACCCAGTTCAACATCACTGGTATGCCATGTGTCTGCCTATATGTAACCAGTATAATATCTCACCCACCGCTATCACCTTTCCCTGCACCCTCCCTCCTGTGTCATATATTGTCCATCACTGGTGTGACTGGTGTCTGCCTATATGTAACCAGTATAATCTCTCACCCACCTCTATCACCTTTCCCTGCACCCTCCCTCCTGTGTCATATATTATCCATCACTGGTGTGACTGGTGTCTGCCTTTATGTAACCAGTATAATCTCTCACCCACCTCTATTACCTTCCCCTGCACCCTCCCTCCTGTGTCATATATTATCCCATTACTGGTGTGACTGGTGTCTCCCTATATGTAACCAGTATAATCTCTCACCCACCTCTATTACCTTCCCCTGCACCCTCCCTCCTGTGTCATATATTATCCCATCACTGGTGTGACTGGTGTCTGCCTATATGTAACCAGTATAATCTCTCACCCACCTCTATCACCTTTCCCCTCATCCTCCCTCCTGTGTCATATATTATCCATCACTGGTGTGACTGGTGTCTGCCTATATGTAACCAGTATAATCTCTCACCCACCTCTATCACCTTTCCCTGCACCCTCCCTCCTGTGTCATATATTATCCATCACTGGTGTGACTGGTGTCTGCCTATATGTAACCAGTATAATCTCTCATCTCTCACCCACCTCTATCACCTTTCCCTGCACCCTCCCTCCTGTGTCATATATTATCCTATCACTGGTGTGACTGGTGTCAGCCTATATGTAACCAGTATAATCTCTCATCACTCACCCACCTCTATCACCTTTCCCTACACCCTCCCTCCTGTGTCATATATTATCCATCACTGGTGTGACTGGTGTCTGCCTATATGTAACCAGTATAATCTCTCATCTCTCACCCACCTCTATCACCTTTCCCTGCACCCTCCCTCCTGTGTCATATATTATCCATCACTGGTGTGACTGGTGTCTGCCTATATGTAACCAGTATAATCTCTCATCTCTCACCCACCTCTATCACCTTTCCCTGCACCCTCCCTCCTGTGTCATATATTATCCATCACTGGTGTGACTGGTGTCTGCCTATATGTAACCAGTATAATCTCTCACCCACCTCTATCACCTTTCCCTGCACCCTCCCTCCTGTGTCATATATTATCCATCACTGGTGTGACTGGTGTCTGCCTATATGTAACCAGTATAATCTCTCATCTCTCACCCACCTCTATCACCTTTCCCTGCACCCTCCCTCCTGTGTCATATATTATCCATCACTGGTGTGACTGGTGTCTGCCTATATGTAACCAGTATAATCTCTCACCCACCTCTATTACCTTCCCCTGCACCCTCCCTCCTGTGTCATATATTATCCATCACTGGTGTGACTGGTGTCTCCCTATATGTAACCAGTATAATCTCTCACCCACCTCTATTACCTTCCCCTGCACCCTCCCTCCTGTGTCATATATTATCCCATCACTGGTGTGACTGGTGTCTCCCTATATGTAACCAGTATAATCTCTCACCCACCTCTATTACCTTCCCCTACATCCTCCCTCCTGTGTCATATATTATCCCATCACTGGTGTGACTGGTGTCTGCCTATATGTAACCAGTATAATCTCTCATCTCTCACCCACCTCTATCACATTTCCCTGCACCCTCCCTCCTGTGTCATATATTATCCATCACTGGTGTGACTGGTGTCTGCCTATATGTAACCAGTATAATCTCTCATCTCTCACCCACCTCTATCACATTTCCCTGCACCCTCCCTCCTGTGTCATATATTATCCATCACTGGTGTGACTGGTGTCTGCCTATATGTAACCAGTATAATCTCTCATCTCTCACCCACCTCTATCACCTTTCCCTACACCCTCCCTCCTGTGTCATATATTATCCATCACTGGTGTGACTGGTGTCTGCCTATATGTAACCAGTATAATCTCTCATCACTCACCCACCTCTATCACATTTCCCTGCACCCTCCCTCCTGTGTCATATTATCCATCACTGGTGTGACTGGTGTCTCCCTATATGTAACCAGTATAATCTCTCATCTCTCACCCACCTCTATCACATTTCCCTGCACCCTCCCTCCTGTGTCATTTATTATCCATCACTGGTGTGACTGGTGTCTGCCTATATGTAACCAGTATAATCTCTCATCTCTCACCCACCTCTATCACCTTTCCCTACACCCTCCCTCCTGTGTCATATTTTATCCATCACTGGTGTGACTGGTGTCTGCCTATATGTAACCAGTATAATCTCTCATCACTCACCCACCTCTATCACCTTTCCCTGCACCCTCCCTCCTGTATCATATATTATCCCATCACTGGTGTGACTGGTGTCTGCCTATATGTAACCAGTATAATCACTCACCCACCTCTATCACCTTTCCCTGCACCCTCCCTCCTGTGTCATGTATTATCCCATCACTGGTGTGACTGGTGTCTGCCTATATGTAACCAGTATAATCTCTCATCTCTCACCCACCTCTATCACCTTTCCCTGCACCCTCCCTCCAGTGTCATATATTATCCATCACTGGTGTGACTGGTGTCTGCCTATATGTAACCAGTATAATCTCTCATCTCTCACCCACCTCTATCACCTTTCCCTGCATCCTCCCTCCTGTGTCATATATTATCCATCACTGGTGTGACTGGTGTCTGCCTATATGTAACCAGTATAATCTCTCATCACTCAGTCACCTCCATCACCTTTCCCCTCATCCTCCCTCCTGTGTCATATATTATCCATCACTGGTGTGACTGGTGTCTGCCTATATGTAACCAGTATAATCTCTCACCCACCTCTATCATCTTTCCCCTCATCCTCCCTCCTGTGTCATATATTATCCCATCACTGGTGTGACTGGTGTCTGAATATATGTAACCAGTATAATCTCTCATCTCTCACCCACCTCTATCACCTTTCCCTGCACCCTCCCTCCTGTGTCATATATTATCCATCACTGGTGTGACTGGTGTCTGCCTATATGTAACCAGTATAATCTCTCACCCACCTCTATCATCTTTCCCCTCATCCTCCCTCCTGTGTCATATATAATCCCATCACTGGTGTGACTGGTGTCTGCCTATATCTAACCACTATAATCTCTCATCTCTCACCCACCTCTATCACCTTTCCCTGCACCCTCCCTCCTGTGTCATATATTATCCATCACTGGTGTGACTGGTGTCTGCCTATATGTAACCAGTATAATCTCTCACCCACCTCTATCACCTTTCCCTGCACCCTCCCTCCTGTGTCATATATTATCCATCACTGGTGTGACTGGTGTCTGCCTATATGTATCCAGTATAATCTCTCATCTCTCACCCACCTCTATCACCTTTCCCTGCACCCTCCCTCCTGTGTCATATATTATCCATCACTGGTGTGACTGGTGTCTGCCTATATGTAACCAGTATAATCTCTCATCTCTCACCCACCTCTATCACCTTTCCCTGCACCCTCCCTCCTGTGTCATATATTATCCATCACTGGTGTGACTGGTGTCTGCCTATATGTAACCAGTATAATCTCTCATCTCTCACCCACCTCTATCACCTTTCCCCTCATCCTCCCTCCTGTGTCATATATTATCCCATCACTGGTGTGACTGGTGTCTGCCTATATGTAACCAGTATAATCTCTCATCTCTCACCCACCTCTATCACCTTTCCCTGCACCCTCCCTCCTGTGTCATATATTATCCCATCACTGGTGTGACTGGTGTCTGCCTATATGTAACCAGTATAATCTCTCATCACTCAGTCACCTCCATCACCTTTCCCCTCATCCTCCCTCCTGTGTCATATATTATCCATCACTGGTGTGACTGGTGTCTGCCTATATGTAACCAGTATAATCTCTCACCCACCTCTATCATCTTTCCCCTCATCCTCCCTCCTGTGTCATATATTATCCATCACTGGTGTGACTGGTGTCTGCCTATATGTATCCAGTATAATCTCTCATCTCTCACCCACCTCTATCACCTTTCCCTGCACCCTCCCTCCTGTGTCATATATTATCCCATCACTGGTATGCCATGTGTCTGCCTATATGTAACCAGTATAATCTCTCACCCACCTCTATCATCTTTCCCCTCATCCTCCCTCCTGTGTCATATATTATCCATCACTGGTGTGACTGGTGTCTGCCTATATGTAACCAGTATAATCTCTCATCTCTCACCCACCTCTATCACCTTTCCCTGCACCCTCCGTCCTGTGTCATATATTATCCATCACTGGTGTGACTGGTGTCTGCCTATATGTAACCAGTATAATCTCTCATCTCTCACCCACCTCTATCACCTTTCCCCTCATCCTCCCTCCTGTGTCATATATTATCCCATCACTGGTGTGACTGGTGTCTGCCTATATGTAACCAGTATAATCTCTCATCTCTCACCCACCTCTATCACCTTTCCCTGCACCCTCCCTCCTGTGTCATATATTATCCCATCACTGGTGTGACTGGTGTCTGAATATATGTAACCAGTATAATCTCTCATCTCTCACCCACCTCTATCACCTTTCCCCTCATCCTCCCTCCTGTGTCATATATTATCCCATCACTGGTGTGACTGGTGTCTGCCTATATGTAACCAGTATAATCTCTCACCTCTCACCCACCTCTATCACCTTTCCCTGCACCCTCCCTCCTGTGTCATATATTATCCCATCACTGGTGTGACTGGTGTCTGCCTATATGTAACCTGTATAATCTCTCATCTCTCACCCACCTCTATCACCTTTCCCTACACTTTCCCTCCTGTGTCATATATTATCCCATCACTGGTATGCCTTGTGTCTGCCTATATGTAACCAGTATAATCTCTCACCCACCTCTATCACCTTTCCCTGCACCCTCCCTCCTGTGTCATATATTATCCATCACTGGTGTGACTGGTGTCTGCCTATATGTAACCAGTATAATCTCTCATCTCTCACCCACCTCTATCACCTTTCCCTGCACCCTCCCTCCTGTGTCATATATTATCCCATCACTGGTGTGACTGGTGTCTGCCTATATGTAACCAGTATAATCTCTCATCTCTCACCCACCTCTATCACCTTTCCCCTCATCCTCCCTCCTGTGTCATATATTATCCATCACTGGTGTGACTGGTGTCTGCCTATATGTAACCAGTATAATCTCTCACCCACCTCTATCATCTTTCCCCTCATCCTCCCTCCTGTGTCATATATTATCCCATCACTGGTGTGACTGGTGTCTGAATATATGTAACCAGTATAATCTCTCATCTCTCACCCACCTCTATCACCTTTCCCTGCACCCTCCCTCCTGTGTCATATATTATCCATCACTGGTGTGACTGGTGTCTGCCTATATGTAACCAGTATAATCTCTCACCCACCTCTATCATCTTTCCCCTCATCCTCCCTCCTGTGTCATATATAATCCCATCACTGGTGTGACTGGTGTCTGCCTATATGTAACCAGTATAATCTCTCATCACTCAGTCACCTCCATCACCTTTCCCCTCATCCTCCCTCCTGTGTCATATATTATCCCATCACTGGTGTGACTGGTGTCTGCCTATATGTAACCAGTATAATCTCTCATCTCTCACCCACCTCTATCACCTTTCCCTGCACCCTCCCTCCTGTGTCATATATTATCCCATCACTGGTGTGACTGGTGTCTGCCTATATGTAACCAGTATAATCTCTCACCCACCTCTATCACCTTTCCCTGCACCCTCCCTCCTGTGTCATATATTATCCATCACTGGTGTGACTGGTGTCTGCCTATATGTATCCAGTATAATCTCTCATCTCTCACCCACCTCTATCACCTTTCCCTGCACCCTCCCTCCTGTGTCATATATTATCCATCACTGGTGTGACTGGTGTCTGCCTATATGTAACCAGTATAATCTCTCATCTCTCACCCACCTCTATCACCTTTCCCTGCACCCTCCCTCCTGTGTCATATATTATCCCATCACTGGTGTGACTGGTGACTGCCTATATGTAACCAGTATAATCTCTCATCTCTCACCCACCTCTATCACCTTTCCCTGCACCCTCCCTCCTGTGTCATATATTATCCATCACTGGTGTGACTGGTGTCTGCCTATATGTAACCAGTATAATCTCTCATCTCTCACCCACCTCTATCACCTTTCCCCTCATCCTCCCTCCTGTGTCATATATTATCCATCACTGGTGTGACTGGTGTCTGCCTATATGTAACCAGTATAATCTCTCACCCACCTCTATCATCTTTCCCCTCATCCTCCCTCCTGTGTCATATATTATCCATCACTGGTGTGACTGGTGTCTGCCTATATGTATCCAGTATAATCTCTCATCTCTCACCCACCTCTATCACCTTTCCCTGCACCCTCCCTCCTGTGTCATATATTATCCCATCACTGGTATGCCATGTGTCTGCCTATATGTAACCAGTATAATCTCTCACCCACCTCTATCACCTTTCCCTGCACCCTCCCTCCTGTGTCATATATTATCCATCACTGGTGTGACTGGTGTCTGCCTATATGTAACCAGTATAATCTCTCATCTCTCACCCACCTCTATCACCTTTCCCCTCATCCTCCCTCCTGTGTCATATATTATCCCATCACTGGTGTGACTGGTGTCTGCCTATATGTAACCAGTATAATCTCTCATCTCTCACCCACCTCTATCACCTTTCCCTGCACCCTCCCTCCTGTGTCATATATTATCCCATCACTGGTGTGACTGGTGTCTGAATATATGTAACCAGTATAATCTCTCATCTCTCACCCACCTCTATCACCTTTCCCCTCATCCTCCCTCCTGTGTCATATATTATCCCATCACTGGTATGCCATGTGTCTGCCTATATGTAACCAGTATAATCTCTCACCCACCTCTATCACCTTTCCCTGCACCCTCCCTCCTGTGTCATATATTATCCATCACTGGTGTGACTGGTGTCTGCCTATATGTAACCAGTATAATCTCTCATCTCTCACCCACCTCTATCACCTTTCCCTGCACCCTCCCTCCTGTGTCCTATATTATCCCATCACTGGTGTGACTGGTGTCTGCCTATATGTAACCAGTATAATCTCTCATCTCTCACCCACCTCTATCACCTT
This sequence comes from Pseudophryne corroboree, assembly GCF_028390025.1. NCBI lineage: Eukaryota > Metazoa > Chordata > Amphibia > Anura > Myobatrachidae > Pseudophryne > Pseudophryne corroboree. The sequence goes on from NC_086450.1 coordinate 518,824,953, forward strand.
TCCCCTCATCCTACCTCCTGTATCATATATTATACATCACTGGTGTAACTGATGTCTGCCTATATGTAACCAGTATAATCTCTCATCTCTCACCCACCTCTATCACCTTTCCCCTCATCCTCCCTCCTGTGTCATATATTATCCTATCACTGGTGTGACTGGTGTCTGCCTATATGTAACCAGTATAATCTCTCATCTCTCACCCACCTCTATCACCTTTCCCTGCACCCTCCCTCCTGTGTCATATATTATCCATCACTGGTGTGACTGGTGTCTGCCGATATGTAACCAGTATAATCTCTCATCTCTCACCCACCTCTATCACCTTTCCCTGCACCCACCCTCCTGTGTCATATATTATCCATCACTGGTGTGACTGGTGTCTGCCTATATGTAACCAGTATAATCTCTCATCTCTCACCCACCTCTATCACTTGTCCCTGCACTCTCCCTCCTGTGTCATATATTATCCATCACTGGTGTGACTGGTGTCTGCCTATATGTAACCAGTATAATCTCTCATCTCTCACCCACCTCTATCATATTTCCCCTGCACCCTCCCTCCTGTGTCATATCTTATCCATCACTGGTGTGACTGGTGTCTGCCTATATGTAACCAGTATAATCTCTCATCACTCACCCACCTCTATCACCTTTTCCTGCACCCTCCCTCCTGTGTCATATATTATCCATCACTGGTGTGACTGGTGTCTGCCTATATGTAACCAGTATAATCTCTCACCCACCTCTATCACCTTTCCCCTCATCCTCCCTCCTGTGTCATATATTATCCATCACTGGTGTGACTGGTGTCTGCCTATATGTAACCAGTATAATCTCTCACCCACCTCTATGACCTTTCCCTGCACCCTCCCTCCTGTGTCATATATAATCCCATCACTGGTGTGACTGGTGTCTGCCTATATGTAACCAGTATAATCTCTCATCTCTCACCCACCTCTATCACCTTTCCCTGCACCCTCCTTCCTGTGTCATATATAATCCCATCACTGGTGTGACTGGTGTCTGCCTATATGTAACCAGTATAATCTCTCACCCACCTCTATCACCTTTCCCTGCACCCTCCCTCCTGTGTCATATATTATCCATCACTGGTGTGACTGGTGTCTGCCTATATGTAACCAGTATAATCTCTCATCTCTCACCCACCTCTATCATATTTCCCCTGCACCCTCCCTCCTGTGTCATATATTATCCATCACTGGTGTGACTGGTGTCTGCCTATATGTAACCAGTATACTCTCTCACCCACCTCTATCACCTTTCCCTACATCCTCCCTCCTGTGTCATATATTATCCCATCACTGGTGTGACTGGTGTCTGCCTATATGTAACCAGTATAATCTCTCATCTCTCACCCACCTCTATCACCTTTCCCCTCATCCTCCCTCCTGTGTCATATATTATCCCATCACTGGTGTGACTGGTGTCTGCCTATATGTAACCAGTATAATCTCTCATCTCTCACCCACCTCTATCACCTTTCCCTGCACCCTCCCTCCTGTGTCATATATTATCCATCACTGGTGTGACTGGTGTCTGCCTATATGTAACCAGTATAATCTCTCATCTCTCACCCACCTCTATCACCTTTCCCTGCACCCTCCCTCCTGTGTCATATATTATCCATCACTGGTGTGACTGGTGTCTGCCTATATGTAACCAGTATAATCTCTCATCTCTCACCCACCTCTATCACCTTTCCCTGCACCCTCCCTCCTGTGTCATATATTATCCATCACTGGTGTGACTGGTGTCTCCCTATATGTAACCAGTATAATCTCTCACCCACCTCTATCACCTTTCCCCTCACCCTCCCTCCTGTATCATATATTATCCATCACTGGTGTGACTGGTGTCTCCCTATATGTAACCAGTATAATCTCTCACCCACCTCTATCACCTTTCCCCTCATCCTCCCTCCTGTATCATATATTATCCATCACTGGTGTGACTGGTGTCTGCCTATATGTAACCAGTATAATTTCTCATCTCTCACCCACCTCAATCACCTTTCCCTGCATCCTCCCTCCTGTGTCATATATTATCCCATCACTGGTGTGACTGGTGTCTGCCTATATGTAACCAGTATAATTTCTCATCTCTCACCCACCTCTATCACCTTTCCCCTCATCCTCCCTCCTGTGTCATATATTATCCATCACTGGTGTGACTGGTGTCTCCCTATATGTAACCAGTATAATCTCTCATCTCTCACCCACCTAAATCACCTTTCCCTGCACTCTCCCTCCTGTGTCATATATTATCCATCACTGGTGTGACTGGTGCCTGCCTATATGTAACCAGTATAATCTCTCATCGCTCACCCACCTCTATCACCTGTCTCTGCACCCTCCCTCCTGTGTCATATATTATCCATCACTGGTGTGACTGGTGTCTGCCTATATGTAACCAGTATAATCTCTCATCTCTCACCCACCTCTATTACCTTTCCCTGCACCCTCCCTCCTGTGTCATATATTATCCCATCACTGGTGTGACTGGTGTCTGCCTATATGTAACAAGTATAATCTCTCACCCACCTCTATCACCTTTCCCTGCACCCTCCCTCCTGTGTCATATATTATCCATCACTGGTGTGACTGGTGTCTGCCTATATGTAACCAGTATAATCTCTCATCTCTCACCCACCTCTATCACCTTTCCCTACATCCTCCCTCCTGTGTCATATATTATCCATCACTGGTGTGACTGGTGTCTGCCTATATGTAACCAGTATAATCTCTCACCCACCTCTATCACCTTTCCCCTCATCCTCCCTCCTGTGTCATATATTATCCATCACTGGTGTGACTGGTGTCTGCCTATATGTAACCAGTATAATCTCTCATCTCTCACCCACCTCTATCAACTTTCCCCTGCACCCTCCCTCCTGTGTCATATATTATCCATCACTGGTGTGACTGGTGTCTGCCTAAATGTAACCAGTATAATCTCTCATCTCTCACCCACCTCTATCACCTTTCCCTGCATCCTCCCTCCTGTGTCATATATTATCCCATCACTGGTGTGACTGGTGTCTGCCTATATGTAACCAGTATAATCTCTCATCTCTCACCCACCTCTATCACCTTTCCCTGCACCCACCCTCCTGTGTCATATATTATCCATCACTGGTGTGACTGGTGTCTGCCTATATGTAACCAGTATAATCTCTCATCTCTCACCCACCTCTATCACCTGTCCCTGCACTCTCCCTCCTGTGTCATATATTATCCATCACTGGTGTGACTGGTGTCTGCCTATATGTAACCAGTATAATCTCTCATCTCTCACCCACCTCTATCATATTTCCCCTGCACCCTCCCTCCTGTGTCATATCTTATCCATCACTGGTGTGACTGGTGTCTGCCTATATGTAACCAGTATAATCTCTCATCACTCACCCACCTCTATCACCTTTTCCTGCACCCTCCCTCCTGTGTCATATATTATCCATCACTGGTGTGACTGGTGTCTGCCTATATGTAACCAGTATAATCTCTCACCCACCTCTATCACCTTTCCCCTCATCCTCCCTCCTGTGTCATATATTATCCATCACTGGTGTGACTGGTGTCTGCCTATATGTAACCAGTATAATCTCTCACCCACCTCTATGACCTTTCCCTGCACCCTCCCTCCTGTGTCATATATAATCCCATCACTGGTGTGACTGGTGTCTGCCTATATGTAACCAGTATAATCTCTCATCTCTCACCCACCTCTATCACCTTTCCCTGCACCCTCCTTCCTGTGTCATATATAATCCCATCACTGGTGTGACTGGTGTCTGCCTATATGTAACCAGTATAATCTCTCACCCACCTCTATCACCTTTCCCTGCACCCTCCCTCCTGTGTCATATATTATCCATCACTGGTGTGACTGGTGTCTGCCTATATGTAACCAGTATAATCTCTCATCTCTCACCCACCTCTATCATATTTCCCCTGCACCCTCCCTCCTGTGTCATATATTATCCATCACTGGTGTGACTGGTGTCTGCCTATATGTAACCAGTATACTCTCTCACCCACCTCTATCACCTTTCCCTACATCCTCCCTCCTGTGTCATATATTATCCCATCACTGGTGTGACTGGTGTCTGCCTATATGTAACCAGTATAATCTCTCATCTCTCACCCACCTCTATCACCTTTCCCCTCATCCTCCCTCCTGTGTCATATATTATCCCATCACTGGTGTGACTGGTGTCTGCCTATATGTAACCAGTATAATCTCTCATCTCTCACCCACCTCTATCACCTTTCCCTGCACCCTCCCTCCTGTGTCATATATTATCCATCACTGGTGTGACTGGTGTCTGCCTATATGTAACCAGTATAATCTCTCATCTCTCACCCACCTCTATCACCTTTCCCTGCACCCTCCCTCCTGTGTCATATATTATCCATCACTGGTGTGACTGGTGTCTCCCTATATGTAACCAGTATAATCTCTCACCCACCTCTATCACCTTTCCCCTCACCCTCCCTCCTGTATCATATATTATCCATCACTGGTGTGACTGGTGTCTCCCTATATGTAACCAGTATAATCTCTCACCCACCTCTATCACCTTTCCCCTCATCCTCCCTCCTGTATCATATATTATCCATCACTGGTGTGACTGGTGTCTGCCTATATGTAACCAGTATAATTTCTCATCTCTCACCCACCTCAATCACCTTTCCCTGCATCCTCCCTCCTGTGTCATATCTTATCCCATCACTGGTGTGACTGGTGTCTGCCTATATGTAACCAGTATAATTTCTCATCTCTCACCCACCTCTATCACCTTTCCCCTCATCCTCCCTCCTGTGTCATATATTATCCATCACTGGTGTGACTGGTGTCTCCCTATATGTAACCAGTATAATCTCTCATCTCTCACCCACCTAAATCACCTTTCCCTGCACTCTCCCTCCTGTGTCATATATTATCCATCACTGGTGTGACTGGTGCCTGCCTATATGTAACCAGTATAATCTCTCATCTCTCACCCACCTCTATCACCTGTCTCTGCACCCTCCCTCCTGTGTCATATATTATCCATCACTGGTGTGACTGGTGTCTGCCTATATGTAACCAGTATAATCTCTCATCTCTCACCCACCTCTATTACCTTTCCCTGCACCCTCCCTCCTGTGTCATATATTATCCCATCACTGGTGTGACTGGTGTCTGCCTATATGTAACAAGTATAATCTCTCACCCACCTCTATCACCTTTCCCTGCACCCTCCCTCCTGTGTCATATATTATCCATCACTGGTGTGACTGGTGTCTGCCTATATGTAACCAGTATAATCTCTCATCTCTCACCCACCTCTATCACCTTTCCCTACATCCTCCCTCCTGTGTCATATATTATCCATCACTGGTGTGACTGGTGTCTGCCTATATGTAACCAGTATAATCTCTCACCCACCTCTATCACCTTTCCCCTCATCCTCCCTCCTGTGTCATATATTATCCATCACTGGTGTGACTGGTGTCTGCCTAAATGTAACCAGTATAATCTCTCATCTCTCACCCACCTCTATCACCTTTCCCCTCATCCTCCCTCCTGTGTCATATATTATCCATCACTGGTGTGACTGGTGTCTCCCTATATGTAACCAGTATAATCTCTCATCTCTCACCCACCTCTATCACCTTTCCCCTCATCCTCCCTCCTGTGTCATATATTATCCATCACTGGTGTGACTGGTGTCTGCCTATATGTAACCAGTATAATCTCTCATCTCTCACCCACCTCTATCACCTTTCCCCTCATCCTCCCTCCTGTGTCATATATTATCCATCACTGGTGTGACTGGTGTCTGCCTATATGTAACCAGTATAATCTCTCACCCACCTCTATCACCTTTCCCTGCACCCTCCCTCCTGTGTCATATATTATCCATCACTGGTGTGACTGGGGTCTGCCTATATGTAACCAGTATAATCTCTCATCTCTCACCCACCTCTATCATCTTTCCCCTCATCCTCCCTCCTGTGTCATATATTATCCATCACTGGTGTGACTGGTGTCTGCCTATATGTAACCAGTATAATCTCTCCTCTCTCACCCACCTCTATCACCTTTCCCTGCACCCTCCCTCCTGTGTCATATATTATCCATCACTGGTGTGACTGGTGTCTGCCTATATGTAACCAGTATAATCTCTCATCTCTCACCCACCTCTATCACCTTTCCCTGCACCCTCCTTCCTGTGTCATATATTATCCCATCACTGGTGTGACTGGTGTCTGCCTATATGTAACCAGTATAATCTCTCATCTCTCACTCACCTCGATCACCTTTCCTTGCACCCTCCTTCCTGTGTCATATATTATCCCATCACTGGTGTGACTGGTGTCTGCCTATATGTAACCAGTATAATCTCTCACCCACCTCTATCACCTTTCCCTGCACCCTCCCTCCTGTGTCATATATTATCCATCACTGGTGTGACTGGTGTCTGAATATATGTAACCAGTATAATCTCTCATCTCTCACCCACCTCTATCACCTTTCCCCTGCACCCTCCCTCCTGTGTCATATATTATCCATCACTGGTGTGACTGGTGTCTGCCTAAATGTAACCAGTATAATCTCTCATCTCTCACCCACCTCTATCACCTTTCCCTGCATCCTCCCTCCTGTGTCATATATTATCCCATCACTGGTGTGACTGGTGTCTGCCTATATGTAACCAGTATAATCTCTCATCTCTCACCCACCTCTATCACCTTTCCCCTCATCCTCCCTCCTGTGTCATATATTATCCATCACTGGTGTGACTGGTGTCTCCCTATATGTAACCAGTATAATCTCTCATCTCTCACCCACCTCTATCACCTTTCCCCTCATCCTCCCTCCTGTGTCATATATTATCCATCACTGGTGTGACTGGTGTCTGCCTATATGTAACCAGTATAATCTCTCATCTCTCACCCACCTCTATCACCTTTCCCCTCATCCTCCCTCCTGTGTCATATATTATCCATCACTGGTGTGACTGGTGTCTGCCTATATGTAACCAGTATAATCTCTCACCCACCTCTATCACCTTTCCCTGTACCCTCCCTCCTGTGTCATATATTATCCATCACTGGTGTGACTGATGTCTGCCTATATGTAATCAGTATAATCTCTCACCCACCTCTATCACCTTTCCCTGCACCCTCCCTCCTGTGTCATATATTATCCATCACTGGTGTGACTGGGGTCTGCCTATATGTAACCAGTATAATCTCTCATCTCTCACCCACCTCTATCATCTTTCCCCTCATCCTCCCTCCTGTGTCATATATTATCCATCACTGGTGTGACTGGTGTCTGCCTATATGTAACCAGTATAATCTCTCCTCTCTCACCCACCTCTATCACCTTTCCCTGCACCCTCCCTCCTGTGTCATATATTATCTATCACTGGTGTGACTGGTGTCTGCCTATATGTAACCAGTATAATCTCTCATCTCTCACCCACCTCTATCACCTTTCCCTGCACCCTCCTTCCTGTGTCATATATTATCCCATCACTGGTGTGACTGGTGTCTGCCTATATGTAACCAGTATAATCTCTCATCTCTCACTCACCTCGATCACCTTTCCCTGCACCCTCCTTCCTGTGTCATATATTATCCCATCACTGGTGTGACTGGTGTCTGCCTATATGTAACCAGTATAATCTCTCACCCAACTCTATCACCTTTCCCTGCACCCTCCCTCCTGTGTCATATATTATCCATCACTGGTGTGACTGGTGTCTGAATATATGTAACCAGTATAATCTCTCATCTCTCACCCACCTCTATCACCTTTCCCTGCACCCTCCCTCCTGTGTCATATATTATCCCATCACTGGTGTGACTGGTGTCTGAATATATGTAACCAGTATAATCTCTCATCTCTCACCCACCTCTATCACCTTTCCCCTCATCCTCCCTCCTGTATCATATATTATCCATCACTGGTGTGACTGGTGTCTGCCTATATGTAACCAGTATAATCTCTCATCTCTCACCCACCTCTATCACCTTTCCCTGCACCCTCCTTCCTGTGTCATATATTATCCATCACTGTTGTGACTGGTGTCTGCCTATATGTAACCAGTATAATCTTTCATCTCTCACCCACCTCTATCATATTTCCCCTCATCCTCCCTCCTGTGTCATATATAATCCCATCACTGGTGTGACTGGGGTCTGCCTATATGTAACCAGTATAATCTCTCATCTCTCACCCACCTCAATCACCTTTCCCTGCACCCTCCCTCCTGTGTCATATATTATCCCATCACTGGTGTGACTGGTGTCTGAATATATGTAACCAGTATAATCTCTCATCTCTCACCCACCTCTATCACCTTTCCCCTCATCCTCCCTCCTGTGTCATATATTATCCATCACTGGTGTGACTGGTGTCTGCCTATATGTAACCAGTATAATCTCTCACCCACCTCTATCAACTTTCCCTGCATCCTCCCTCCTGTATCATATATTATCCATCACTGGTGTGACTGGTGTCTGCCTATATGTAACCAGTATAATCTCTCACCCACCTCTATCACCTTTCCCCTCATCCTCCCTCCTGTATCATATATTATCCATCACTGGTGTGACTGGTGTCTGCCTATATGTAACCAGTATAATCTCTCATCTCTCACCCACCTCTATGACCTTTCCCCTCATCCTCCCTCCTGTGTCGTCATATATTATCCATCACTGGTGTGACTGGTGTCTGCCTATATGTAACCAGTATAATCTCTCATCTCTCACCCACCTCTATCACCTTTCCCCTCATCCTCCCTCCTGTGTCATATATTATCCATCACTGGTGTGACTGGTGTCTGCCTATATGTAACCAGTATAATCTCTCATCTCTCACCCACCTCTATCACCTTTCCCTGCACCCTCCCTCCTGTGTCATATATTATCCCATCACTGTTGTGACTGGTGTCTGCCTATATGTAACCAGTATAATCTCTCACCCACCTCTATCACATTTCCCTGCACCCTCCCTCCTGTGTCATATATTATCCATCACTGGTGTGACTGGTGTCTGCCTATATGTAACCAGTATAATCTCTCATCTCTCACCCACCTCTATCACCTTTTCCCTCATCCTCCCTTCTGTGTCATATATTATCCCATCACTGGTGTGACTGGTGTCTGCCTATATGTAACCAGTATAATCTCTCACCCACCTCTATCAACTTTCCCTACATCCTCCCTCCTGTGTCATATATTATCCCATCACTGGTGTGACTGGGGTCTGCCTATATGTAACCAGTATAATCTCTCATCTCTCACCCACCTCTATCACCTTTCCCTGCACCCTCCCTCCTGTGTCATATATTATCCATCACTGGTGTGACTGGTGTCTGCCTATATGTAACCAGTATAATCTCTCATCTCTCACCCACCTCTATCACCTTTTCCCTCATCCTCCCTTCTGTGTCATATATTATCCCATCACTAGTGTGACTGGTGTCTGCCTATATGTAACCAGTATAATCTCTCATCTCTCACCCACCTCTATCACCTTTCCCTGCACCCTCCCTCCTGTGTCATATATTATCCCATCACTGGTGTGACTGGTGTCTGCCTATATGTAACCAGTATAATCTCTCATCTCTCACCCACCTCTATCACCTTTTCCCTCATCCTCCCTTCTGTGTCATATATTATCCCATCACTGGTGTGACTGGTGTCTGCCTATATGTAACCAGTATAATCTCTCACCCACCTCTATCACCTTTCCCTACATCCTCCCTCCTGTGTCATATATTATCCCATCACTGGTGTGACTGGGGTCTGCCTATATGTAACCAGTATAATCTCTCATCTCTCACCCACCTCTATCACCTTTCCCTGCACCCTCCCTCCTGTGTCATATATTATCCATCACTGGTGTGACTGGTGTCTGCCTATATGTAACCAGTATAATCTCTCATCTCTCACCCACCTCTATCACCTTTTCCCTCATCCTCCCTTCTGTGTCATATATTATCCCATCACTGGTGTGACTGGTGTCTGCCTATATGTAACCAGTATAATCTCTCACCCACCTCTATCACCTTTCCCTACATCCTCCCTCCTGTGTCATATATTTTCCCATCACTGGTGTGACTGGTGTCTGCCTATATGTAACCAGTATAATCTCTCACCCACCTCTATCACCTTTCCCTGCATCCTCCCTCCTGTGTCATATATAATCCCATCACTGGTGTGACTGGTGTCTCCCTATATGTAACCAGTATAATCTCTCATCTCTCACCCACCTCTATCACCTTTCCCCTCATCCTCCCTCCTGTGTCATATATTATCCATCACTGGTGTGACTGGTGTCTGCCTATTTGTAACCAGTATAATCTCTCATCTCTCACCCACCTCTATCACCTTTCCCTGCACCCTCCCTCCTGTGTCATATATTATCCATCACTGGTGTGACTGGTGTCTGCCTATATGTAACCAGTATAATCTCTCATCTCTCACCCACCTCTATCACCTTTTCCCTCATCCTCCCTTCTGTGTCATATATTATCCCATCACTAGTGTGACTGGTGTCTGCCTATATGTAACCAGTATAATCTCTCATCTCTCACCCACCTCTATCACCTTTCCCTGCACCCTCCCTCCTGTGTCATATATTATCCCATCACTGGTGTGACTGGTGTCTGCCTATATGTAACCAGTATAATCTCTCATCTCTCACCCACCTCTATCATCTTTCCCCTCATCCTCCCTCCTGTGTCATATATTATCCATCACTGGTGTGACTGGTGTCTGCCTATATGTAACCAGTATAATCTCTCATCACTCAGTCACCTCTATCACCTTTCCCTGCACCCTCCCTCCTGTATCATATATTATCCATCACTGGTGTGACTGGTGTCTGCCTATATGTAACCAGTATAATCTCTCATCACTCAGTCACCTCTATCACCTTTCCCTACATCCTCCCTCCTGTGTCATATATTATCCCATCACTGGTGTGACTGGTGTCTGCCTATATGTAACCAGTATAATCTCTCACCCACCTCTATCACCTTTCCCCTCATCCTCCCTCCTGTGTCATATATTATCCATCACTGGTGTGACTGGTGTCTGCCTATATGTAACAAGTATAACCTCTCATCTCTCACCCACCTCTATCACCTTTCCCTGCATCCTCCCTCCTGTGTCATATATAATCCCATCACTGGTGTGACTGGTGTCTCCCTATATGTAACCAGTATAATCTCTCATCTCTCACCCACCTCTATCACCTTTCCCCTCATCCTCCCTCCTGTGTCATATATTATCCCATCACTGGTGTGACTGGTGTCTGAATATATGTAACCAGTATAATCTCTCACCCACCTCTATCACCTTTCCCTATATCCTCCCTCCTGTGTCATATATTATCCATCACTGGTGTGACTGGGGTCTGCCTATATGTAACCAGTATAATCTCTCATCTCTCACCCACCTCTATCACCTTTCCCTGCACCCTCCCTCCTGTGTCATATATTATCCATCACTGGTGTGACTGGTGTCTGCCTATATGTAACCAGTATAATCTCTCATCTCTCACCCACCTCTATCACCTTTCCGTGCACCCTCCCTCCTGTGTCATATATTATCCATCACTGGTGTGACTGGGGTCTGTCTATATGTAACCAGTATATTCTCTCATCTCTCACCCACCTCTATCACATTTCCCCTTATCCTCCCTCCTGTGTCATATATTATCCATCACTGGTGTGACTGGTGTCTGCCTATATGTAACCAGTATATTCTCTCATCTCTCACCCACCTCTATCATATTTCCCCTGCACCCTCCCTCCTGTGTCATATATTATCCATCACTAGTGTGACTGGTGTCTGCCTATATGTAACCAGTATAATCTCTCATCTCTCACCCACCTCTATCACCTTTCCCTGCACCCTCCCTCCTGTGTCATATATTATCCCATCACTGGTGTGACTGGTGTCTGCCTATATGTAACCAGTATAATCTCTCATCTCTCACCCACCTCTATCATCTTTCCCCTCATCCTCCCTCCTGTGTCATATATTATCCATCACTGGTGTGACTGGTGTCTGCCTATATGTAACCAGTATAATCTCTCATCTCTCACCCACCTCTATCACCTTTCCCCTCATCCTCCCTCCTGTGTCATATATTATCCATCACTGGTGTGACTGGTGTCTGCCTATATGTAACCAGTATAATCTCTCATCTCTCACCCACCTCTATCACCTTTCCCCTCATCCTCCCTCCTGTGTCATATATTATCCATCACTGGTGTGACTGGTGTCTGCCTATATGTAACCAGTATAATCTCTCACCCACCTCTATCACCTTTCCCTGCACCCTCCCTCCTGTGTCATATATTATCCATCACTGGTGTGACTGGGGTCTGCCTATATGTAACCAGTATAATCTCTCATCTCTCACCCACCTCTATCATCTTTCCCCTCATCCTCCCTCCTGTGTCATATATTATCCATCACTGGTGTGACTGGTGTCTGCCTATATGTAACCAGTATAATCTCTCCTCTCTCACCCACCTCTATCACCTTTCCCTGCACCCTCCCTCCTGTGTCATATATTATCCATCACTGGTGTGACTGGTGTCTGCCTATATGTAACCAGTATAATCTCTCATCTCTCACCCACCTCTATCACCTTTCCCTGCACCCTCCTTCCTGTGTCATATATTATCCCATCACTGGTGTGACTGGTGTCTGCCTATATGTAACCAGTATAATCTCTCATCTCTCACTCACCTCGATCACCTTTCCTTGCACCCTCCTTCCTGTGTCATATATTATCCCATCACTGGTGTGACTGGTGTCTGCCTATATGTAACCAGTATAATCTCTCACCCACCTCTATCACCTTTCCCTGCACCCTCCCTCCTGTGTCATATATTATCCATCACTGGTGTGACTGGTGTCTGAATATATGTAACCAGTATAATCTCTCATCTCTCACCCACCTCTATCACCTTTCCCCTGCACCCTCCCTCCTGTGTCATATATTATCCATCACTGGTGTGACTGGTGTCTGCCTAAATGTAACCAGTATAATCTCTCATCTCTCACCCACCTCTATCACCTTTCCCTGCATCCTCCCTCCTGTGTCATATATTATCCCATCACTGGTGTGACTGGTGTCTGCCTATATGTAACCAGTATAATCTCTCATCTCTCACCCACCTCTATCACCTTTCCCCTCATCCTCCCTCCTGTGTCATATATTATCCATCACTGGTGTGACTGGTGTCTCCCTATATGTAACCAGTATAATCTCTCATCTCTCACCCACCTCTATCACCTTTCCCCTCATCCTCCCTCCTGTGTCATATATTATCCATCACTGGTGTGACTGGTGTCTGCCTATATGTAACCAGTATAATCTCTCATCTCTCACCCACCTCTATCACCTTTCCCCTCATCCTCCCTCCTGTGTCATATATTATCCATCACTGGTGTGACTGGTGTCTGCCTATATGTAACCAGTATAATCTCTCACCCACCTCTATCACCTTTCCCTGTACCCTCCCTCCTGTGTCATATATTATCCATCACTGGTGTGACTGATGTCTGCCTATATGTAATCAGTATAATCTCTCACCCACCTCTATCACCTTTCCCTGCACCCTCCCTCCTGTGTCATATATTATCCATCACTGGTGTGACTGGGGTCTGCCTATATGTAACCAGTATAATCTCTCATCTCTCACCCACCTCTATCATCTTTCCCCTCATCCTCCCTCCTGTGTCATATATTATCCATCACTGGTGTGACTGGTGTCTGCCTATATGTAACCAGTATAATCTCTCCTCTCTCACCCACCTCTATCACCTTTCCCTGCACCCTCCCTCCTGTGTCATATATTATCTATCACTGGTGTGACTGGTGTCTGCCTATATGTAACCAGTATAATCTCTCATCTCTCACCCACCTCTATCACCTTTCCCTGCACCCTCCTTCCTGTGTCATATATTATCCCATCACTGGTGTGACTGGTGTCTGCCTATATGTAACCAGTATAATCTCTCATCTCTCACTCACCTCGATCACCTTTCCCTGCACCCTCCTTCCTGTGTCATATATTATCCCATCACTGGTGTGACTGGTGTCTGCCTATATGTAACCAGTATAATCTCTCACCCAACTCTATCACCTTTCCCTGCACCCTCCCTCCTGTGTCATATATTATCCATCACTGGTGTGACTGGTGTCTGAATATATGTAACCAGTATAATCTCTCATCTCTCACCCACCTCTATCACCTTTCCCTGCACCCTCCCTCCTGTGTCATATATTATCCCATCACTGGTGTGACTGGTGTCTGAATATATGTAACCAGTATAATCTCTCATCTCTCACCCACCTCTATCACCTTTCCCCTCATCCTCCCTCCTGTATCATATATTATCCATCACTGGTGTGACTGGTGTCTGCCTATATGTAACCAGTATAATCTCTCATCTCTCACCCACCTCTATCACCTTTCCCTGCACCCTCCTTCCTGTGTCATATATTATCCATCACTGTTGTGACTGGTGTCTGCCTATATGTAACCAGTATAATCTTTCATCTCTCACCCACCTCTATCATATTTCCCCTCATCCTCCCTCCTGTGTCATATATAATCCCATCACTGGTGTGACTGGGGTCTGCCTATATGTAACCAGTATAATCTCTCATCTCTCACCCACCTCAATCACCTTTCCCTGCACCCTCCCTCCTGTGTCATATATTATCCCATCACTGGTGTGACTGGTGTCTGAATATATGTAACCAGTATAATCTCTCATCTCTCACCCACCTCTATCACCTTTCCCCTCATCCTCCCTCCTGTGTCATATATTATCCATCACTGGTGTGACTGGTGTCTGCCTATATGTAACCAGTATAATCTCTCACCCACCTCTATCAACTTTCCCTGCATCCTCCCTCCTGTATCATATATTATCCATCACTGGTGTGACTGGTGTCTGCCTATATGTAACCAGTATAATCTCTCACCCACCTCTATCACCTTTCCCCTCATCCTCCCTCCTGTATCATATATTATCCATCACTGGTGTGACTGGTGTCTGCCTATATGTAACCAGTATAATCTCTCATCTCTCACCCACCTCTATGACCTTTCCCCTCATCCTCCCTCCTGTGTCGTCATATATTATCCATCACTGGTGTGACTGGTGTCTGCCTATATGTAACCAGTATAATCTCTCATCTCTCACCCACCTCTATCACCTTTCCCCTCATCCTCCCTCCTGTGTCATATATTATCCATCACTGGTGTGACTGGTGTCTGCCTATATGTAACCAGTATAATCTCTCATCTCTCACCCACCTCTATCACCTTTCCCTGCACCCTCCCTCCTGTGTCATATATTATCCCATCACTGTTGTGACTGGTGTCTGCCTATATGTAACCAGTATAATCTCTCACCCACCTCTATCACATTTCCCTGCACCCTCCCTCCTGTGTCATATATTATCCATCACTGGTGTGACTGGTGTCTGCCTATATGTAACCAGTATAATCTCTCATCTCTCACCCACCTCTATCACCTTTTCCCTCATCCTCCCTTCTGTGTCATATATTATCCCATCACTGGTGTGACTGGTGTCTGCCTATATGTAACCAGTATAATCTCTCACCCACCTCTATCAACTTTCCCTACATCCTCCCTCCTGTGTCATATATTATCCCATCACTGGTGTGACTGGGGTCTGCCTATATGTAACCAGTATAATCTCTCATCTCTCACCCACCTCTATCACCTTTCCCTGCACCCTCCCTCCTGTGTCATATATTATCCATCACTGGTGTGACTGGTGTCTGCCTATATGTAACCAGTATAATCTCTCATCTCTCACCCACCTCTATCACCTTTTCCCTCATCCTCCCTTCTGTGTCATATATTATCCCATCACTAGTGTGACTGGTGTCTGCCTATATGTAACCAGTATAATCTCTCATCTCTCACCCACCTCTATCACCTTTCCCTGCACCCTCCCTCCTGTGTCATATATTATCCCATCACTGGTGTGACTGGTGTCTGCCTATATGTAACCAGTATAATCTCTCATCTCTCACCCACCTCTATCACCTTTTCCCTCATCCTCCCTTCTGTGTCATATATTATCCCATCACTGGTGTGACTGGTGTCTGCCTATATGTAACCAGTATAATCTCTCACCCACCTCTATCACCTTTCCCTACATCCTCCCTCCTGTGTCATATATTATCCCATCACTGGTGTGACTGGGGTCTGCCTATATGTAACCAGTATAATCTCTCATCTCTCACCCACCTCTATCACCTTTCCCTGCACCCTCCCTCCTGTGTCATATATTATCCATCACTGGTGTGACTGGTGTCTGCCTATATGTAACCAGTATAATCTCTCATCTCTCACCCACCTCTATCACCTTTTCCCTCATCCTCCCTTCTGTGTCATATATTATCCCATCACTGGTGTGACTGGTGTCTGCCTATATGTAACCAGTATAATCTCTCACCCACCTCTATCACCTTTCCCTACATCCTCCCTCCTGTGTCATATATTTTCCCATCACTGGTGTGACTGGTGTCTGCCTATATGTAACCAGTATAATCTCTCACCCACCTCTATCACCTTTCCCTGCATCCTCCCTCCTGTGTCATATATAATCCCATCACTGGTGTGACTGGTGTCTCCCTATATGTAACCAGTATAATCTCTCATCTCTCACCCACCTCTATCACCTTTCCCCTCATCCTCCCTCCTGTGTCATATATTATCCATCACTGGTGTGACTGGTGTCTGCCTATTTGTAACCAGTATAATCTCTCATCTCTCACCCACCTCTATCACCTTTCCCTGCACCCTCCCTCCTGTGTCATATATTATCCATCACTGGTGTGACTGGTGTCTGCCTATATGTAACCAGTATAATCTCTCATCTCTCACCCACCTCTATCACCTTTTCCCTCATCCTCCCTTCTGTGTCATATATTATCCCATCACTAGTGTGACTGGTGTCTGCCTATATGTAACCAGTATAATCTCTCATCTCTCACCCACCTCTATCACCTTTCCCTGCACCCTCCCTCCTGTGTCATATATTATCCCATCACTGGTGTGACTGGTGTCTGCCTATATGTAACCAGTATAATCTCTCATCTCTCACCCACCTCTATCATCTTTCCCCTCATCCTCCCTCCTGTGTCATATATTATCCATCACTGGTGTGACTGGTGTCTGCCTATATGTAACCAGTATAATCTCTCATCACTCAGTCACCTCTATCACCTTTCCCTGCACCCTCCCTCCTGTATCATATATTATCCATCACTGGTGTGACTGGTGTCTGCCTATATGTAACCAGTATAATCTCTCATCACTCAGTCACCTCTATCACCTTTCCCTACATCCTCCCTCCTGTGTCATATATTATCCCATCACTGGTGTGACTGGTGTCTGCCTATATGTAACCAGTATAATCTCTCACCCACCTCTATCACCTTTCCCCTCATCCTCCCTCCTGTGTCATATATTATCCATCACTGGTGTGACTGGTGTCTGCCTATATGTAACAAGTATAACCTCTCATCTCTCACCCACCTCTATCACCTTTCCCTGCATCCTCCCTCCTGTGTCATATATAATCCCATCACTGGTGTGACTGGTGTCTCCCTATATGTAACCAGTATAATCTCTCATCTCTCACCCACCTCTATCACCTTTCCCCTCATCCTCCCTCCTGTGTCATATATTATCCCATCACTGGTGTGACTGGTGTCTGAATATATGTAACCAGTATAATCTCTCACCCACCTCTATCACCTTTCCCTATATCCTCCCTCCTGTGTCATATATTATCCATCACTGGTGTGACTGGGGTCTGCCTATATGTAACCAGTATAATCTCTCATCTCTCACCCACCTCTATCACCTTTCCCTGCACCCTCCCTCCTGTGTCATATATTATCCATCACTGGTGTGACTGGTGTCTGCCTATATGTAACCAGTATAATCTCTCATCTCTCACCCACCTCTATCACCTTTCCGTGCACCCTCCCTCCTGTGTCATATATTATCCATCACTGGTGTGACTGGGGTCTGTCTATATGTAACCAGTATATTCTCTCATCTCTCACCCACCTCTATCACATTTCCCCTTATCCTCCCTCCTGTGTCATATATTATCCATCACTGGTGTGACTGGTGTCTGCCTATATGTAACCAGTATATTCTCTCATCTCTCACCCACCTCTATCATATTTCCCCTGCACCCTCCCTCCTGTGTCATATATTATCCATCACTAGTGTGACTGGTGTCTGCCTATATGTAACCAGTATAATCTCTCATCTCTCACCCACCTCTATCACCTTTCCCTGCACCCTCCCTCCTGTGTCATATATTATCCCATCACTGGTGTGACTGGTGTCTGCCTATATGTAACCAGTATAATCTCTCATCTCTCACCCACCTCTATCATCTTTCCCCTCATCCTCCCTCCTGTGTCATATATTATCCATCACTGGTGTGACTGGTGTCTGCCTATATGTAACCAGTATAATCTCTCATCACTCAGTCACCTCTATCACCTTTCCCTGCACCCTCCCTCCTGTATCATATATTATCCATCACTGGTGTGACTGGTGTCTGCCTATATGTAACCAGTATAATCTCTCATCACTCAGTCACCTCTATCACCTTTCCCCTCATCCTCCCTCCTGTGTCATATATTATCCCATCACTGGTGTGACTGGTGTCTGCCTATATGTAACCAGTATAATCTCTCACCCACCTCTATCACCTTTCCCTGCACCCTCCCTCCTGTGTCATATATTATCCCATCACTGGTGTGACTGGTGTCTGCCTATATGTAACCAGTATAATCTCTCATCTCTCACCCACCTCTATCACCTTTCCCTGCATCCTCCCTCCTGTGTCATATATTATCCATCACTGGTGTGACTGGTGTCTCCCTATATGTAACCAGTATAATCTCTCATCTCTCACCCACCTCTATCACCTTTCCCTGCATCCTCCCTCCTGTGTCATATATTATCCCATCACTGGTGTGACTGGTGTCTGCCTATATGAAACCAGTATAATCTCTCATCTCTCACCCACCTCTATCATATTTCCCCTGCACCCTCCCTCCTGTGTCATATATAATCCCATCACTTGTGTGACTGGTGTCTGCCTATATGTAACCAGTATAATCTCTCATCTCTCACCCACCTCTATCATATTTCCCCTGCACCCTCCCTCCTGTGTCATTTATTATCCATCACTGGTGTGACTGGTGTCTGCCTATATGTAACCAGTATAATCTCTCATCACGCAGTCACCTCCATCACCTTTCCCTGCACCCTCCCTCCTGTGTCATATATTATCCATCACTGGTGTGACTGGTGTCTGCCTTAATGTAACCAGTATAATCTCTCATCTCTCACCCACCTCTATCACCTTTCCGTGCATCCTCCCTCCTGTGTCATATATTATCCCATCACTGGTGTGACTGGTGTCTGCCTATATGTAACCAGTATAATCTCTCACCCACCTCTATCACCTTTCCCCTCATCCTCCCTCCGGTGTCATATATTATCCATCACTGGTGTGACTGGTGTCTGCCTATATGTAACCAGTATAATCTCTCATCTCTCACCCACCTCTATCATATTTCCCCTGCACCCTCCCTCCTGTGTCATTTATTATCCATCACTGGTGTGACTGGTGTCTGCCTATATGTAACCAGTATAATCTCTCATCTCTCACCCACCTCTATCACCTTTCCGTGCATCCTCCCTCCTGTGTCATATATTATCCCATCACTGGTGTGACTGGTGTCTGCCTATATGTAACCAGCATAATCTCTCACCCACCTCTATCACCTTTCCCTGCACCCTCCCTCCTGTGTCATATATTATCCCATCACTGGTGTGACTGGTGTCTGCCTATATGTAACCAGTATAATCTCTCATCTCTCACCCACCTCTATCACCTTTCCCTGCACCCTCCCTCCTGTGTCATATATTATCCATCACTGGTGTGACTGGTGTCTGCCTATTTGTAACCAGTATAATCTCTCATCTCTCACCCACCTCTATCACCTTTCCCTGCACCCTCCCTCCTGTGTCATATATTATCCATCACTGGTGTGACTGGTGTCTGCCTATTTGTAACCAGTATAATCTCTCATCTCTCACCCACCTCTATCACCTTTCCCTGCACCCTCCCTCCTGTGTCATATATTATCCATCACTGGTGTGACTGGTGTCTGCCTATATGTAACCAGTATGATCTCTCATCTCTCACCCACCTCTATCACCTTTCCCTACACCCTCCCTCCTGTGTCATATATTATCCCACCACTGGTGTGACTGGTGTCTGCCTATATGTAACCAGTATAATCTCTCATCTCTCACTCACCTCTATCACCTTTCCCTACATCCTCCCTCCTGTGTCATATATTATCCATCACTGGTGT
The DNA here is from genome assembly GCF_028390025.1 of Pseudophryne corroboree. Lineage (NCBI taxonomy): Eukaryota > Metazoa > Chordata > Amphibia > Anura > Myobatrachidae > Pseudophryne > Pseudophryne corroboree. Next base: position 518,845,468 of record NC_086450.1, read on the forward strand.
GACTGGTGTCTGCCTATATGTAACCAGTATAATCTCTCATTTCTCACCCACCTCTATCACCTTTCCCTGCACCCTCCCTCCTGTGTCATATAATATCCTATCACTAGTGTGACTGGTGTCTGCCTATATGTAACCAGTATAATCTCTCATCTCTCACTCACCTCTATCACCTTTCCCTACATCCTCCCTCCTGTGTCATATATTATCCATCACTGGTGTGACTGGTGTCTGCCTATATGTAACCAGTATAATCTCTCATCTCTCACTCACCTCTATCACCTTTCCCTACATCCTCCCTCCTGTGTCATATATTATCCATCACTGGTGTGACTGGTGTCTGCCTATATGTAACCAGTATGATCTCTCATCTCTCACCCACCTCTATCACCTTTCCCTACACCCTCCCTCCTGTGTCATATATTATCCCACCACTGGTGTGACTGGTGTCTGCCTATATGTAACCAGTATAATCTCTCATCTCTCACTCACCTCTATCACCTTTCCCTACATCCTCCCTCCTGTGTCATATATTATCCATCACTGGTGTGACTGGTGTCTGCCTATATGTAACCAGTATAATCTCTCATCTCTCACCCACCTCTATCACCTTTCCCTGCACCCTCCCTCCTGTGTCATATATTATCCCATCACTGGTGTGACTGGTGACTGCCTATATGTAACCAGTATAATCTCTCATCTCTCACCCACCTCTATCACCTTTCCCTGCACCCTCCCTCCTGTGTCATATATTATCCATCACTGGTGTGACTGGTGTCTGCCTATATGTAACCAGTATAATCTCTCATCTCTCACCCACCTCTATCACCTTTCCCCTCATCCTCCCTCCTGTGTCATATATTATCCATCACTGGTGTGACTGGTGTCTGCCTATATGTAACCAGTATAATCTCTCACCCACCTCTATCACCTTTCCCTGCACCCTCCCTCCTGTGTCATATATTATCCATCACTGGTGTGACTGGTGTCTGCCTATATGTAACCAGTATAATCTCTCATCTCTCACCCACCTCTATCACCTTTCCCTGCACCCTCCCTCCTGTGTCATATATTATCCATCACTGGTGTGACTGGTGTCTGCCTATATGTAACCAGTATAATCTCTCATCTCTCACCCACCTCTATCACCTTTCCCCTCATCCTCCCTCCTGTGTCATATATTATCCCATCACTGGTGTGACTGGTGTCTGCCTATATGTAACCAGTATAATCTCTCATCTCTCACCCACCTCTATCACCTTTCCCTGCACCCTCCCTCCTGTGTCATATATTATCCCATCACTGGTGTGACTGGTGTCTGAATATATGTAACCAGTATAATCTCTCATCTCTCACCCACCTCTATCACCTTTCCCCTCATCCTCCCTCCTGTGTCATATATTATCCCATCACTGGTATGCCATGTGTCTGCCTATATGTAACCAGTATAATCTCTCACCCACCTCTATCACCTTTCCCTGCACCCTCCCTCCTGTGTCATATATTATCCATCACTGGTGTGACTGGTGTCTGCCTATATGTAACCAGTATAATCTCTCATCTCTCACCCACCTCTATCACCTTTCCCTGCACCCTCCCTCCTGTGTCATATATTATCCCATCACTGGTGTGACTGGTGTCTGCCTATATGTAACCAGTATAATCTCTCATCTCTCACCCACCTCTATCACCTTTCCCCTCATCCTACCTCCTGTATCATATATTATACATCACTGGTGTAACTGATGTCTGCCTATATGTAACCAGTATAATCTCTCATCTCTCACCCACCTCTATCACCTTTCCCCTCATCCTCCCTCCTGTGTCATATATTATCCTATCACTGGTGTGACTGGTGTCTGCCTATATGTAACCAGTATAATCTCTCATCTCTCACCCACCTCTATCACCTTTCCCTGCACCCTCCCTCCTGTGTCATATATTATCCATCACTGGTGTGACTGGTGTCTGCCGATATGTAACCAGTATAATCTCTCATCTCTCACCCACCTCTATCACCTTTCCCTGCACCCACCCTCCTGTGTCATATATTATCCATCACTGGTGTGACTGGTGTCTGCCTATATGTAACCAGTATAATCTCTCATCTCTCACCCACCTCTATCATATTTCCCCTGCACCCTCCCTCCTGTGTCATTTATTATCCATCACTGGTGTGACTGGTGTCTGCCTATATGTAACCAGTATAATCTCTCATCACGCAGTCACCTCCATCACCTTTCCCTGCACCCTCCCTCCTGTGTCATATATTATCCATCACTGGTGTGACTGGTGTCTGCCTTAATGTAACCAGTATAATCTCTCATCTCTCACCCACCTCTATCACCTTTCCGTGCATCCTCCCTCCTGTGTCATATATTATCCCATCACTGGTGTGACTGGTGTCTGCCTATATGTAACCAGTATAATCTCTCACCCACCTCTATCACCTTTCCCCTCATCCTCCCTCCGGTGTCATATATTATCCATCACTGGTGTGACTGGTGTCTGCCTATATGTAACCAGTATAATCTCTCATCTCTCACCCACCTCTATCATATTTCCCCTGCACCCTCCCTCCTGTGTCATTTATTATCCATCACTGGTGTGACTGGTGTCTGCCTATATGTAACCAGTATAATCTCTCATCTCTCACCCACCTCTATCACCTTTCCGTGCATCCTCCCTCCTGTGTCATATATTATCCCATCACTGGTGTGACTGGTGTCTGCCTATATGTAACCAGCATAATCTCTCACCCACCTCTATCACCTTTCCCTGCACCCTCCCTCCTGTGTCATATATTATCCCATCACTGGTGTGACTGGTGTCTGCCTATATGTAACCAGTATAATCTCTCATCTCTCACCCACCTCTATCACCTTTCCCTGCACCCTCCCTCCTGTGTCATATATTATCCATCACTGGTGTGACTGGTGTCTGCCTATTTGTAACCAGTATAATCTCTCATCTCTCACCCACCTCTATCACCTTTCCCTGCACCCTCCCTCCTGTGTCATATATTATCCATCACTGGTGTGACTGGTGTCTGCCTATTTGTAACCAGTATAATCTCTCATCTCTCACCCACCTCTATCACCTTTCCCTGCACCCTCCCTCCTGTGTCATATATTATCCATCACTGGTGTGACTGGTGTCTGCCTATATGTAACCAGTATGATCTCTCATCTCTCACCCACCTCTATCACCTTTCCCTACACCCTCCCTCCTGTGTCATATATTATCCCACCACTGGTGTGACTGGTGTCTGCCTATATGTAACCAGTATAATCTCTCATCTCTCACTCACCTCTATCACCTTTCCCTACATCCTCCCTCCTGTGTCATATATTATCCATCACTGGTGTGACTGGTGTCTGCCTATATGTAACCAGTATAATCTCTCATTTCTCACCCACCTCTATCACCTTTCCCTGCACCCTCCCTCCTGTGTCATATAATATCCTATCACTAGTGTGACTGGTGTCTGCCTATATGTAACCAGTATAATCTCTCATCTCTCACTCACCTCTATCACCTTTCCCTACATCCTCCCTCCTGTGTCATATATTATCCATCACTGGTGTGACTGGTGTCTGCCTATATGTAACCAGTATAATCTCTCATCTCTCACTCACCTCTATCACCTTTCCCTACATCCTCCCTCCTGTGTCATATATTATCCATCACTGGTGTGACTGGTGTCTGCCTATATGTAACCAGTATGATCTCTCATCTCTCACCCACCTCTATCACCTTTCCCTACACCCTCCCTCCTGTGTCATATATTATCCCACCACTGGTGTGACTGGTGTCTGCCTATATGTAACCAGTATAATCTCTCATCTCTCACTCACCTCTATCACCTTTCCCTACATCCTCCCTCCTGTGTCATATATTATCCATCACTGGTGTGACTGGTGTCTGCCTATATGTAACCAGTATAATCTCTCATCTCTCACCCACCTCTATCACCTTTCCCTGCACCCTCCCTCCTGTGTCATATATTATCCCATCACTGGTGTGACTGGTGACTGCCTATATGTAACCAGTATAATCTCTCATCTCTCACCCACCTCTATCACCTTTCCCTGCACCCTCCCTCCTGTGTCATATATTATCCATCACTGGTGTGACTGGTGTCTGCCTATATGTAACCAGTATAATCTCTCATCTCTCACCCACCTCTATCACCTTTCCCCTCATCCTCCCTCCTGTGTCATATATTATCCATCACTGGTGTGACTGGTGTCTGCCTATATGTAACCAGTATAATCTCTCACCCACCTCTATCATCTTTCCCCTCATCCTCCCTCCTGTGTCATATATTATCCATCACTGGTGTGACTGGTGTCTGCCTATATGTATCCAGTATAATCTCTCATCTCTCACCCACCTCTATCACCTTTCCCTGCACCCTCCCTCCTGTGTCATATATTATCCCATCACTGGTATGCCATGTGTCTGCCTATATGTAACCAGTATAATCTCTCACCCACCTCTATCACCTTTCCCTGCACCCTCCCTCCTGTGTCATATATTATCCATCACTGGTGTGACTGGTGTCTGCCTATATGTAACCAGTATAATCTCTCATCTCTCACCCACCTCTATCACCTTTCCCTGCACCCTCCCTCCTGTGTCATATATTATCCATCACTGGTGTGACTGGTGTCTGCCTATATGTAACCAGTATAATCTCTCATCTCTCACCCACCTCTATCACCTTTCCCCTCATCCTCCCTCCTGTGTCATATATTATCCCATCACTGGTGTGACTGGTGTCTGCCTATATGTAACCAGTATAATCTCTCATCTCTCACCCACCTCTATCACCTTTCCCTGCACCCTCCCTCCTGTGTCATATATTATCCCATCACTGGTGTGACTGGTGTCTGAATATATGTAACCAGTATAATCTCTCATCTCTCACCCACCTCTATCACCTTTCCCCTCATCCTCCCTCCTGTGTCATATATTATCCCATCACTGGTATGCCATGTGTCTGCCTATATGTAACCAGTATAATCTCTCACCCACCTCTATCACCTTTCCCTGCACCCTCCCTCCTGTGTCATATATTATCCATCACTGGTGTGACTGGTGTCTGCCTATATGTAACCAGTATAATCTCTCATCTCTCACCCACCTCTATCACCTTTCCCTGCACCCTCCCTCCTGTGTCATATATTATCCCATCACTGGTGTGACTGGTGTCTGCCTATATGTAACCAGTATAATCTCTCATCTCTCACCCACCTCTATCACCTTTCCCCTCATCCTACCTCCTGTATCATATATTATACATCACTGGTGTAACTGATGTCTGCCTATATGTAACCAGTATAATCTCTCATCTCTCACCCACCTCTATCACCTTTCCCCTCATCCTCCCTCTTGTGTCATATATTATCCTATCACTGGTGTGACTGGTGTCTGCCTATATGTAACCAGTATAATCTCTCATCTCTCACCCACCTCTATCACCTTTCCCTGCACCCTCCCTCCTGTGTCATATATTATCCATCACTGGTGTGACTGGTGTCTGCCGATATGTAACCAGTATAATCTCTCATCTCTCACCCACCTCTATCACCTTTCCCTGCACCCACCCTCCTGTGTCATATATTATCCATCACTGGTGTGACTGGTGTCTGCCTATATGTAACCAGTATAATCTCTCATCTCTCACCCACCTCTATCACTTGTCCCTGCACTCTCCCTCCTGTGTCATATATTATCCATCACTGGTGTGACTGGTGTCTGCCTATATGTAACCAGTATAATCTCTCATCTCTCACCCACCTCTATCATATTTCCCCTGCACCCTCCCTCCTGTGTCATATCTTATCCATCACTGGTGTGACTGGTGTCTGCCTATATGTAACCAGTATAATCTCTCATCACTCACCCACCTCTATCACCTTTTCCTGCACCCTCCCTCCTGTGTCATATATTATCCATCACTGGTGTGACTGGTGTCTGCCTATATGTAACCAGTATAATCTCTCACCCACCTCTATCACCTTTCCCCTCATCCTCCCTCCTGTGTCATATATTATCCATCACTGGTGTGACTGGTGTCTGCCTATATGTAACCAGTATAATCTCTCACCCACCTCTATGACCTTTCCCTGCACCCTCCCTCCTGTGTCATATATAATCCCATCACTGGTGTGACTGGTGTCTGCCTATATGTAACCAGTATAATCTCTCATCTCTCACCCACCTCTATCACCTTTCCCTGCACCCTCCTTCCTGTGTCATATATAATCCCATCACTGGTGTGACTGGTGTCTGCCTATATGTAACCAGTATAATCTCTCACCCACCTCTATCACCTTTCCCTGCACCCTCCCTCCTGTGTCATATATTATCCATCACTGGTGTGACTGGTGTCTGCCTATATGTAACCAGTATAATCTCTCATCTCTCACCCACCTCTATCATATTTCCCCTGCACCCTCCCTCCTGTGTCATATATTATCCATCACTGGTGTGACTGGTGTCTGCCTATATGTAACCAGTATACTCTCTCACCCACCTCTATCACCTTTCCCTACATCCTCCCTCCTGTGTCATATATTATCCCATCACTGGTGTGACTGGTGTCTGCCTATATGTAACCAGTATAATCTCTCATCTCTCACCCACCTCTATCACCTTTCCCCTCATCCTCCCTCCTGTGTCATATATTATCCCATCACTGGTGTGACTGGTGTCTGCCTATATGTAACCAGTATAATCTCTCATCTCTCACCCACCTCTATCACCTTTCCCTGCACCCTCCCTCCTGTGTCATATATTATCCATCACTGGTGTGACTGGTGTCTGCCTATATGTAACCAGTATAATCTCTCATCTCTCACCCACCTCTATCACCTTTCCCTGCACCCTCCCTCCTGTGTCATATATTATCCATCACTGGTGTGACTGGTGTCTCCCTATATGTAACCAGTATAATCTCTCACCCACCTCTATCACCTTTCCCCTCACCCTCCCTCCTGTATCATATATTATCCATCACTGGTGTGACTGGTGTCTCCCTATATGTAACCAGTATAATCTCTCACCCACCTCTATCACCTTTCCCCTCATCCTCCCTCCTGTATCATATATTATCCATCACTGGTGTGACTGGTGTCTGCCTATATGTAACCAGTATAATTTCTCATCTCTCACCCACCTCAATCACCTTTCCCTGCATCCTCCCTCCTGTGTCATATATTATCCCATCACTGGTGTGACTGGTGTCTCCCTATATGTAACCAGTATAATCTCTCACCCACCTCTATCACCTTTCCCCTCATCCTCCCTCCTGTGTCATATATTATCCATCACTGGTGTGACTGGTGTCTCCCTATATGTAACCAGTATAATCTCTCATCTCTCACCCACCTAAATCACCTTTCCCTGCACTCTCCCTCCTGTGTCATATATTATCCATCACTGGTGTGACTGGTGCCTGCCTATATGTAACCAGTATAATCTCTCATCGCTCACCCACCTCTATCACCTGTCTCTGCACCCTCCCTCCTGTGTCATATATTATCCATCACTGGTGTGACTGGTGTCTGCCTATATGTAACCAGTATAATCTCTCATCTCTCACCCACCTCTATTACCTTTCCCTGCACCCTCCCTCCTGTGTCATATATTATCCCATCACTGGTGTGACTGGTGTCTGCCTATATGTAACAAGTATAATCTCTCACCCACCTCTATCACCTTTCCCTGCACCCTCCCTCCTGTGTCATATATTATCCATCACTGGTGTGACTGGTGTCTGCCTATATGTAACCAGTATAATCTCTCATCTCTCACCCACCTCTATCACCTTTCCCTACATCCTCCCTCCTGTGTCATATATTATCCATCACTGGTGTGACTGGTGTCTGCCTATATGTAACCAGTATAATCTCTCACCCACCTCTATCACCTTTCCCCTCATCCTCCCTCCTGTGTCATATATTATCCATCACTGGTGTGACTGGTGTCTGCCTAAATGTAACCAGTATAATCTCTCATCTCTCACCCACCTCTATCACCTTTCCCCTCATCCTCCCTCCTGTGTCATATATTATCCATCACTGGTGTGACTGGTGTCTCCCTATATGTAACCAGTATAATCTCTCATCTCTCACCCACCTCTATCACCTTTCCCCTCATCCTCCCTCCTGTGTCATATATTATCCATCACTGGTGTGACTGGTGTCTGCCTATATGTAACCAGTATAATCTCTCATCTCTCACCCACCTCTATCACCTTTCCCCTCATCCTCCCTCCTGTGTCATATATTATCCATCACTGGTGTGACTGGTGTCTGCCTATATGTAACCAGTATAATCTCTCACCCACCTCTATCACCTTTCCCTGCACCCTCCCTCCTGTGTCATATATTATCCATCACTGGTGTGACTGGGGTCTGCCTATATGTAACCAGTATAATCTCTCATCTCTCACCCACCTCTATCATCTTTCCCCTCATCCTCCCTCCTGTGTCATATATTATCCATCACTGGTGTGACTGGTGTCTGCCTATATGTAACCAGTATAATCTCTCCTCTCTCACCCACCTCTATCACCTTTCCCTGCACCCTCCCTCCTGTGTCATATATTATCCATCACTGGTGTGACTGGTGTCTGCCTATATGTAACCAGTATAATCTCTCATCTCTCACCCACCTCTATCACCTTTCCCTGCACCCTCCTTCCTGTGTCATATATTATCCCATCACTGGTGTGACTGGTGTCTGCCTATATGTAACCAGTATAATCTCTCATCTCTCACTCACCTCGATCACCTTTCCCTGCACCCTCCTTCCTGTGTCATATATTATCCCATCACTGGTGTGACTGGTGTCTGCCTATATGTAACCAGTATAATCTCTCACCCACCTCTATCACCTTTCCCTGCACCCTCCCTCCTGTGTCATATATTATCCATCACTGGTGTGACTGGTGTCTGAATATATGTAACCAGTATAATCTCTCATCTCTCACCCACCTCTATCACCTTTCCCTGCACCCTCCCTCCTGTGTCATATATTATCCCATCACTGGTGTGACTGGTGCCTGCCTATATGTAACCAGTATAATCTCTCATCGCTTACCCACCTCTATCACCTGTCTCTGCATCCTCCCTCCTGTGTCATATATTATCCATCACTGGTGTGACTGGTGTCTGCCTATATGTAACCAGTATAATCTCTCACCCACCTCTATCACCTTTCCCCTCATCCTCCCTCCTGTGTCATATATTATCCATCACTGGTGTGACTGGTGTCTGCCTATATGTAACCAGTATAATCTCTCATCTCTCACCCACCTCTATCACCTTTCCCCTGCACCCTCCCTCCTGTGTCATATATTATCCATCACTGGTGTGACTGGTGTCTGCCTAAATGTAACCAGTATAATCTCTCATCTCTCACCCACCTCTATCACCTTTCCCTGCATCCTCCCTCCTGTGTCATATATTATCCCATCACTGGTGTGACTGGTGTCTGCCTATATGTAACCAGTATAATCTCTCATCTCTCACCCACCTCTATCACCTTTCCCCTCATCCTCCCTCCTGTGTCATATATTATCCATCACTGGTGTGACTGGTGTCTCCCTATATGTAACCAGTATAATCTCTCATCTCTCACCCACCTCTATCACCTTTCCCCTCATCCTCCCTCCTGTGTCATATATTATCCATCACTGGTGTGACTGGTGTCTGCCTATATGTAACCAGTATAATCTCTCATCTCTCACCCACCTCTATCACCTTTCCCCTCATCCTCCCTCCTGTGTCATATATTATCCATCACTGGTGTGACTGGTGTCTGCCTATATGTAACCAGTATAATCTCTCACCCACCTCTATCACCTTTCCCTGTACCCTCCCTCCTGTGTCATATATTATCCATCACTGGTGTGACTGATGTCTGCCTATATGTAATCAGTATAATCTCTCACCCACCTCTATCACCTTTCCCTGCACCCTCCCTCCTGTGTCATATATTATCCATCACTGGTGTGACTGGGGTCTGCCTATATGTAACCAGTATAATCTCTCATCTCTCACCCACCTCTATCATCTTTCCCCTCATCCTCCCTCATGTGTCATATATTATCCATCACTGGTGTGACTGGTGTCTGCCTATATGTAACCAGTATAATCTCTCCTCTCTCACCCACCTCTATCACCTTTCCCTGCACCCTCCCTCCTGTGTCATATATTATCCATCACTGGTGTGACTGGTGTCTGCCTATATGTAACCAGTATAATCTCTCATCTCTCACCCACCTCTATCACCTTTCCCTGCACCCTCCTTCCTGTGTCATATATTATCCCATCACTGGTGTGACTGGTGTCTGCCTATATGTAACCAGTATAATCTCTCATCTCTCACTCACCTCGATCACCTTTCCCTGCACCCTCCTTCCTGTGTCATATATTATCCCATCACTGGTGTGACTGGTGTCTGCCTATATGTAACCAGTATAATCTCTCACCCAACTCTATCACCTTTCCCTGCACCCTCCCTCCTGTGTCATATATTATCCATCACTGGTGTGACTGGTGTCTGAATATATGTAACCAGTATAATCTCTCATCTCTCACCCACCTCTATCACCTTTCCCTGCACCCTCCCTCCTGTGTCATATATTATCCCATCACTGGTGTGACTGGTGTCTGAATATATGTAACCAGTATAATCTCTCATCTCTCACCCACCTCTATCACCTTTCCCCTCATCCTCCCTCCTGTATCATATATTATCCATCACTGGTGTGACTGGTGTCTGCCTATATGTAACCAGTATAATCTCTCATCTCTCACCCACCTCTATCACCTTTCCCTGCACCCTCCCTCCTGTGTCATATATTATCCATCACTGTTGTGACTGGTGTCTGCCTATATGTAACCAGTATAATCTTTCATCTCTCACCCACCTCTATCATATTTCCCCTCATCCTCCCTCCTGTGTCATATATAATCCCATCACTGGTGTGACTGGGGTCTGCCTATATGTAACCAGTATAATCTCTCATCTCTCACCCACCTCAATCACCTTTCCCTGCACCCTCCCTCCTGTGTCATATATTATCCCATCACTGGTGTGACTGGTGTCTGAATATATGTAACCAGTATAATCTCTCATCTCTCACCCACCTCTATCACCTTTCCCCTCAACCTCCCTCCTGTGTCATATATTATCCATCACTGGTGTGACTGGTGTCTGCCTATATGTAACCAGTATAATCTCTCACCCACCTCTATCAACTTTCCCTGCATCCTCCCTCCTGTATCATATATTATCCATCACTGGTGTGACTGGTGTCTGCCTATATGTAACCAGTATAATCTCTCACCCACCTCTATCACCTTTCCCCTCATCCTCCCTCCTGTATCATATATTATCCATCACTGGTGTGACTGGTGTCTGCCTATATGTAACCAGTATAATCTCTCATCTCTCACCCACCTCTATGACCTTTCCCCTCATCCTCCCTCCTGTGTCGTCATATATTATCCATCACTGGTGTGACTGGTGTCTGCCTATATGTAACCAGTATAATCTCTCATCTCTCACCCACCTCTATCACCTTTCCCCTCATCCTCCCTCCTGTGTCATATATTATCCATCACTGGTGTGACTGGTGTCTGCCTATATGTAACCAGTATAATCTCTCATCTCTCACCCACCTCTATCACCTTTCCCTGCACCCTCCCTCCTGTGTCATATATTATCCCATCACTGTTGTGACTGGTGTCTGCCTATATGTAACCAGTATAATCTCTCACCCACCTCTATCACATTTCCCTGCACCCTCCCTCCTGTGTCATATATTATCCATCACTGGTGTGACTGGTGTCTGCCTATATGTAACCAGTATAATCTCTCATCTCTCACCCACCTCTATCACCTTTTCCCTCATCCTCCCTTCTGTGTCATATATTATCCCATCACTGGTGTGACTGGTGTCTGCCTATATGTAACCAGTATAATCTCTCACCCACCTCTATCAACTTTCCCTACATCCTCCCTCCTGTGTCATATATTATCCCATCACTGGTGTGACTGGGGTCTGCCTATATGTAACCAGTATAATCTCTCATCTCTCACCCACCTCTATCACCTTTCCCTGCACCCTCCCTCCTGTGTCATATATTATCCATCACTGGTGTGACTGGTGTCTGCCTATATGTAACCAGTATAATCTCTCATCTCTCACCCACCTCTATCACCTTTTCCCTCATCCTCCCTTCTGTGTCATATATTATCCCATCACTGGTGTGACTGGTGTCTGCCTATATGTAACCAGTATAATCTCTCACCCACCTCTATCACCTTTCCCTACATCCTCCCTCCTGTGTCATATATTTTCCCATCACTGGTGTGACTGGTGTCTGCCTATATGTAACCAGTATAATCTCTCACCCACCTCTATCACCTTTCCCTGCATCCTCCCTCCTGTGTCATATATAATCCCATCACTGGTGTGACTGGTGTCTCCCTATATGTAACCAGTATAATCTCTCATCTCTCACCCACCTCTATCACCTTTCCCCTCATCCTCCCTCCTGTGTCATATATTATCCATCACTGGTGTGAGTGGTGTCTGCCTATTTGTAACCAGTATAATCTCTCATCTCTCACCCACCTCTATCACCTTTCCCTGCACCCTCCCTCCTGTGTCATATATTATCCATCACTGGTGTGACTGGTGTCTGCCTATATGTAACCAGTATAATCTCTCATCTCTCACCCACCTCTATCACCTTTTCCCTCATCCTCCCTTCTGTGTCATATATTATCCCATCACTAGTGTGACTGGTGTCTGCCTATATGTAACCAGTATAATCTCTCATCTCTCACCCACCTCTATCACCTTTCCCTGCACCCTCCCTCCTGTGTCATATATTATCCCATCACTGGTGTGACTGGTGTCTGCCTATATGTAACCAGTATAATCTCTCATCTCTCACCCACCTCTATCACCTTTTCCCTCATCCTCCCTTCTGTGTCATATATTATCCCATCACTGGTGTGACTGGTGTCTGCCTATATGTAACCAGTATAATCTCTCACCCACCTCTATCACCTTTCCCTACATCCTCCCTCCTGTGTCATATATTATCCCATCACTGGTGTGACTGGGGTCTGCCTATATGTAACCAGTATAATCTCTCATCTCTCACCCACCTCTATCACCTTTTCCCTCATCCTCCCTTCTGTGTCATATATTATCCCATCACTGGTGTGACTGGTGTCTGCCTATATGTAACCAGTATAATCTCTCACCCACCTCTATCACCTTTCCCTACATCCTCCCTCCTGTGTCATATATTTTCCCATCACTGGTGTGACTGGTGTCTGCCTATATGTAACCAGTATAATCTCTCACCCACCTCTATCACCTTTCCCTGCATCCTCCCTCCTGTGTCATATATATTCCCATCACTGGTGTGACTGGTGTCTCCCTATATGTAACCAGTATAATCTCTCATCTCTCACCCACCTCTATCACCTTTCCCCTCATCCTCCCTCCTGTGTCATATATTATCCATCACTGGTGTGACTGGTGTCTGCCTATTTGTAACCAGTATAATCTCTCATCTCTCACCCACCTCTATCACCTTTCCCTGCACCCTCCCTCCTGTGTCATATATTATCCATCACTGGTGTGACTGGTGTCTGCCTATATGTAACCAGTATAATCTCTCATCTCTCACCCACCTCTATCACCTTTTCCCTCATCCTCCCTTCTGTGTCATATATTATCCCATCACTAGTGTGACTGGTGTCTGCCTATATGTAACCAGTATAATCTCTCATCTCTCACCCACCTCTATCACCTTTCCCTGCACCCTCCCTCCTGTGTCATATATTATCCCATCACTGGTGTGACTGGTGTCTGCCTATATGTAACCAGTATAATCTCTCATCTCTCACCCACCTCTATCATCTTTCCCCTCATCCTCCCTCCTGTGTCATATATTATCCATCACTGGTGTGACTGGTGTCTGCCTATATGTAACCAGTATAATCTCTCATCACTCAGTCACCTCTATCACCTTTCCCTGCACCCTCCCTCCTGTATCATATATTATCCATCACTGGTGTGACTGGTGTCTGCCTATATGTAACCAGTATAATCTCTCATCACTCAGTCACCTCTATCACCTTTCCCTACATCCTCCCTCCTGTGTCATATATTATCCCATCACTGGTGTGACTGGTGTCTGCCTATATGTAACCAGTATAATCTCTCACCCACCTCTATCACCTTTCCCCTCATCCTCCCTCCTGTGTCATATATTATCCATCACTGGTGTGACTGGTGTCTGCCTATATGTAACCAGTATAACCTCTCATCTCTCACCCACCTCTATCACCTTTCCCTGCATCCTCCCTCCTGTATCATATATAATCCCATCACTGGTGTGACTGGTGTCTCCCTATATGTAACCAGTATAATCTCTCATCTCTCACCCACCTCTATCACCTTTCCCCTCATCCTCCCTCCTGTGTCATATATTATCCCATCACTGGTGTGACTGGTGTCTGAATATATGTAACCAGTATAATCTCTCACCCACCTCTATCACCTTTCCCTATATCCTCCCTCCTGTGTCATATATTATCCATCACTGGTGTGACTGGGGTCTGCCTATATGTAACCAGTATAATCTCTCATCTCTCACCCACCTCTATCACCTTTCCCTGCACCCTCCCTCCTGTGTCATATATTATCCATCACTGGTGTGACTGGTGTCTGCCTATATGTAACCAGTATAATCTCTCATCTCTCACCCACCTCTATCACCTTTCCGTGCACCCTCCCTCCTGTGTCATATATTATCCATCACTGGTGTGACTGGGGTCTGTCTATATGTAACCAGTATATTCTCTCATCTCTCACCCACCTCTATCACATTTCCCCTTATCCTCCCTCCTGTGTCATATATTATCCATCACTGGTGTGACTGGTGTCTGCCTATATGTAACCAGTATATTCTCTCATCTCTCACCCACCTCTATCATATTTCCCCTGCACCCTCCCTCCTGTGTCATATATTATCCATCACTAGTGTGACTGGTGTCTGCCTATATGTAACCAGTATAATCTCTCATCTCTCACCCACCTCTATCACCTTTCCCTGCACCCTCCCTCCTGTGTCATATATTATCCCATCACTGGTGTGACTGGTGTCTGCCTATATGTAACCAGTATAATCTCTCATCTCTCACCCACCTCTATCATCTTTCCCCTCATCCTCCCTCCTGTGTCATATATTATCCATCACTGGTGTGACTGGTGTCTGCCTATATGTAACCAGTATAATCTCTCATCACTCAGTCACCTCTATCACCTTTCCCCTCATCCTCCCTCCTGTGTCATATATTATCCCATCACTGGTGTGACTGGTGTCTGCCTATATGTAACCAGTATAATCTCTCACCCACCTCTATCACCTTTCCCTGCACCCTCCCTCCTGTGTCATATATTATCCCATCACTGGTGTGACTGGTGTCTGCCTATATGTAACCAGTATAATCTCTCATCTCTCACCCACCTCTATCACCTTTCCCTGCATCCTCCCTCCTGTGTCATATATTATCCATCACTGGTGTGACTGGTGTCTCCCTATATGTAACCAGTATAATCTCTCATCTCTCACCCACCTCTATCACCTTTCCCTGCATCCTCCCTCCTGTGTCATATATTATCCCATCACTGGTGTGACTGGTGTCTGCCTATATGAAACCAGTATAATCTCTCATCTCTCACCCACCTCTATCATATTTCCCCTGCACCCTCCCTCCTGTGTCATATATAATCCCATCACTTGTGTGACTGGTGTCTGCCTATATGTAACCAGTATAATCTCTCATCTCTCACCCACCTCTATCATATTTCCCCTGCACCCTCCCTCCTGTGTCATTTATTATCCATCACTGGTGTGACTGGTGTCTGCCTATATGTAACCAGTATAATCTCTCATCACGCAGTCACCTCCATCACCTTTCCCTGCACCCTCCCTCCTGTGTCATATATTATCCATCACTGGTGTGACTGGTGTCTGCCTTAATGTAACCAGTATAATCTCTCATCTCTCACCCACCTCTATCACCTTTCCGTGCATCCTCCCTCCTGTGTCATATATTATCCCATCACTGGTGTGACTGGTGTCTGCCTATATGTAACCAGTATAATCTCTCACCCACCTCTATCACCTTTCCCCTCATCCTCCCTCCGGTGTCATATATTATCCATCACTGGTGTGACTGGTGTCTGCCTATATGTAACCAGTATAATCTCTCATCTCTCACCCACCTCTATCATATTTCCCCTGCACCCTCCCTCCTGTGTCATTTATTATCCATCACTGGTGTGACTGGTGTCTGCCTATATGTAACCAGTATAATCTCTCATCTCTCACCCACCTCTATCACCTTTCCGTGCATCCTCCCTCCTGTGTCATATATTATCCCATCACTGGTGTGACTGGTGTCTGCCTATATGTAACCAGTATAATCTCTCACCCACCTCTATCACCTTTCCCCTCATCCTCCCTCCGGTGTCATATATTATCCATCACTGGTGTGACTGGTGTCTGCCTATATGTAACCAGTATAATCTCTCATCTCTCACCCACCTCTATCACCTTTTCCCTCATCCTCCCTTCTGTGTCATATATTATCCCATCACTGGTGTGACTGGTGTCTGCCTATATGTAACCAGTATAATCTCTCACCCACCTCTATCAACTTTCCCTACATCCTCCCTCCTGTGTCATATATTATCCCATCACTGGTGTGACTGGGGTCTGCCTATATGTAACCAGTATAATCTCTCATCTCTCACCCACCTCTATCACCTTTCCCTGCACCCTCCCTCCTGTGTCATATATTATCCATCACTGGTGTGACTGGTGTCTGCCTATATGTAACCAGTATAATCTCTCATCTCTCACCCACCTCTATCACCTTTTCCCTCATCCTCCCTTCTGTGTCATATATTATCCCATCACTGGTGTGACTGGTGTCTGCCTATATGTAACCAGTATAATCTCTCACCCACCTCTATCACCTTTCCCTACATCCTCCCTCCTGTGTCATATATTTTCCCATCACTGGTGTGACTGGTGTCTGCCTATATGTAACCAGTATAATCTCTCACCCACCTCTATCACCTTTCCCTGCATCCTCCCTCCTGTGTCATATATAATCCCATCACTGGTGTGACTGGTGTCTCCCTATATGTAACCAGTATAATCTCTCATCTCTCACCCACCTCTATCACCTTTCCCCTCATCCTCCCTCCTGTGTCATATATTATCCATCACTGGTGTGAGTGGTGTCTGCCTATTTGTAACCAGTATAATCTCTCATCTCTCACCCACCTCTATCACCTTTCCCTGCACCCTCCCTCCTGTGTCATATATTATCCATCACTGGTGTGACTGGTGTCTGCCTATATGTAACCAGTATAATCTCTCATCTCTCACCCACCTCTATCACCTTTTCCCTCATCCTCCCTTCTGTGTCATATATTATCCCATCACTAGTGTGACTGGTGTCTGCCTATATGTAACCAGTATAATCTCTCATCTCTCACCCACCTCTATCACCTTTCCCTGCACCCTCCCTCCTGTGTCATATATTATCCCATCACTGGTGTGACTGGTGTCTGCCTATATGTAACCAGTATAATCTCTCATCTCTCACCCACCTCTATCACCTTTTCCCTCATCCTCCCTTCTGTGTCATATATTATCCCATCACTGGTGTGACTGGTGTCTGCCTATATGTAACCAGTATAATCTCTCACCCACCTCTATCACCTTTCCCTACATCCTCCCTCCTGTGTCATATATTATCCCATCACTGGTGTGACTGGGGTCTGCCTATATGTAACCAGTATAATCTCTCATCTCTCACCCACCTCTATCACCTTTTCCCTCATCCTCCCTTCTGTGTCATATATTATCCCATCACTGGTGTGACTGGTGTCTGCCTATATGTAACCAGTATAATCTCTCACCCACCTCTATCACCTTTCCCTACATCCTCCCTCCTGTGTCATATATTTTCCCATCACTGGTGTGACTGGTGTCTGCCTATATGTAACCAGTATAATCTCTCACCTACCTCTATCACCTTTCCCTGCATCCTCCCTCCTGTGTCATATATATTCCCATCACTGGTGTGACTGGTGTCTCCCTATATGTAACCAGTATAATCTCTCATCTCTCACCCACCTCTATCACCTTTCCCCTCATCCTCCCTCCTGTGTCATATATTATCCATCACTGGTGTGACTGGTGTCTGCCTATTTGTAACCAGTATAATCTCTCATCTCTCACCCACCTCTATCACCTTTCCCTGCACCCTCCCTCCTGTGTCATATATTATCCATCACTGGTGTGACTGGTGTCTGCCTATATGTAACCAGTATAATCTCTCATCTCTCACCCACCTCTATCACCTTTTCCCTCATCCTCCCTTCTGTGTCATATATTATCCCATCACTAGTGTGACTGGTGTCTGCCTATATGTAACCAGTATAATCTCTCATCTCTCACCCACCTCTATCACCTTTCCCTGCACCCTCCCTCCTGTGTCATATATTATCCCATCACTGGTGTGACTGGTGTCTGCCTATATGTAACCAGTATAATCTCTCATCTCTCACCCACCTCTATCATCTTTCCCCTCATCCTCCCTCCTGTGTCATATATTATCCATCACTGGTGTGACTGGTGTCTGCCTATATGTAACCAGTATAATCTCTCATCACTCAGTCACCTCTATCACCTTTCCCTGCACCCTCCCTCCTGTATCATATATTATCCATCACTGGTGTGACTGGTGTCTGCCTATATGTAACCAGTATAATCTCTCATCACTCAGTCACCTCTATCACCTTTCCCTACATCCTCCCTCCTGTGTCATATATTATCCCATCACTGGTGTGACTGGTGTCTGCCTATATGTAACCAGTATAATCTCTCACCCACCTCTATCACCTTTCCCCTCATCCTCCCTCCTGTGTCATATATTATCCATCACTGGTGTGACTGGTGTCTGCCTATATGTAACCAGTATAACCTCTCATCTCTCACCCACCTCTATCACCTTTCCCTGCATCCTCCCTCCTGTATCATATATAATCCCATCACTGGTGTGACTGGTGTCTCCCTATATGTAACCAGTATAATCTCTCATCTCTCACCCACCTCTATCACCTTTCCCCTCATCCTCCCTCCTGTGTCATATATTATCCCATCACTGGTGTGACTGGTGTCTGAATATATGTAACCAGTATAATCTCTCACCCACCTCTATCACCTTTCCCTATATCCTCCCTCCTGTGTCATATATTATCCATCACTGGTGTGACTGGGGTCTGCCTATATGTAACCAGTATAATCTCTCATCTCTCACCCACCTCTATCACCTTTCCCTGCACCCTCCCTCCTGTGTCATATATTATCCATCACTGGTGTGACTGGTGTCTGCCTATATGTAACCAGTATAATCTCTCATCTCTCACCCACCTCTATCACCTTTCCGTGCACCCTCCCTCCTGTGTCATATATTATCCATCACTGGTGTGACTGGGGTCTGTCTATATGTAACCAGTATATTCTCTCATCTCTCACCCACCTCTATCACATTTCCCCTTATCCTCCCTCCTGTGTCATATATTATCCATCACTGGTGTGACTGGTGTCTGCCTATATGTAACCAGTATATTCTCTCATCTCTCACCCACCTCTATCATATTTCCCCTGCACCCTCCCTCCTGTGTCATATATTATCCATCACTAGTGTGACTGGTGTCTGCCTATATGTAACCAGTATAATCTCTCATCTCTCACCCACCTCTATCACCTTTCCCTGCACCCTCCCTCCTGTGTCATATATTATCCCATCACTGGTGTGACTGGTGTCTGCCTATATGTAACCAGTATAATCTCTCATCTCTCACCCACCTCTATCATCTTTCCCCTCATCCTCCCTCCTGTGTCATATATTATCCATCACTGGTGTGACTGGTGTCTGCCTATATGTAACCAGTATAATCTCTCATCACTCAGTCACCTCTATCACCTTTCCCCTCATCCTCCCTCCTGTGTCATATATTATCCCATCACTGGTGTGACTGGTGTCTGCCTATATGTAACCAGTATAATCTCTCACCCACCTCTATCACCTTTCCCTGCACCCTCCCTCCTGTGTCATATATTATCCCATCACTGGTGTGACTGGTGTCTGCCTATATGTAACCAGTATAATCTCTCATCTCTCACCCACCTCTATCACCTTTCCCTGCATCCTCCCTCCTGTGTCATATATTATCCATCACTGGTGTGACTGGTGTCTCCCTATATGTAACCAGTATAATCTCTCATCTCTCACCCACCTCTATCACCTTTCCCTGCATCCTCCCTCCTGTGTCATATATTATCCCATCACTGGTGTGACTGGTGTCTGCCTATATGAAACCAGTATAATCTCTCATCTCTCACCCACCTCTATCATATTTCCCCTGCACCCTCCCTCCTGTGTCATATATAATCCCATCACTTGTGTGACTGGTGTCTGCCTATATGTAACCAGTATAATCTCTCATCTCTCACCCACCTCTATCATATTTCCCCTGCACCCTCCCTCCTGTGTCATTTATTATCCATCACTGGTGTGACTGGTGTCTGCCTATATGTAACCAGTATAATCTCTCATCACGCAGTCACCTCCATCACCTTTCCCTGCACCCTCCCTCCTGTGTCATATATTATCCATCACTGGTGTGACTGGTGTCTGCCTTAATGTAACCAGTATAATCTCTCATCTCTCACCCACCTCTATCACCTTTCCGTGCATCCTCCCTCCTGTGTCATATATTATCCCATCACTGGTGTGACTGGTGTCTGCCTATATGTAACCAGTATAATCTCTCACCCACCTCTATCACCTTTCCCCTCATCCTCCCTCCGGTGTCATATATTATCCATCACTGGTGTGACTGGTGTCTGCCTATATGTAACCAGTATAATCTCTCATCTCTCACCCACCTCTATCATATTTCCCCTGCACCCTCCCTCCTGTGTCATTTATTATCCATCACTGGTGTGACTGGTGTCTGCCTATATGTAACCAGTATAATCTCTCATCTCTCACCCACCTCTATCACCTTTCCGTGCATCCTCCCTCCTGTGTCATATATTATCCCATCACTGGTGTGACTGGTGTCTGCCTATATGTAACCAGCATAATCTCTCACCCACCTCTATCACCTTTCCCTGCACCCTCCCTCCTGTGTCATATATTATCCCATCACTGGTGTGACTGGTGTCTGCCTATATGTAACCAGTATAATCTCTCATCTCTCACCCACCTCTATCACCTTTCCCTGCACCCTCCCTCCTGTGTCATATATTATCCATCACTGGTGTGACTGGTGTCTGCCTATTTGTAACCAGTATAATCTCTCATCTCTCACCCACCTCTATCACCTTTCCCTGCACCCTCCCTCCTGTGTCATATATTATCCATCACTGGTGTGACTGGTGTCTGCCTATTTGTAACCAGTATAATCTCTCATCTCTCACCCACCTCTCTCACCTTTCCCTGCACCCTCCCTCCTGTGTCATATATTATCCATCACTGGTGTGACTGGTGTCTGCCTATATGTAACCAGTATGATCTCTCATCTCTCACCCACCTCTATCACCTTTCCCTACACCCTCCCTCCTGTGTCATATATTATCCCACCACTGGTGTGACTGGTGTCTGCCTATATGTAACCAGTATAATCTCTCATCTCTCACTCACCTCTATCACCTTTCCCTACATCCTCCCTCCTGTGTCATATATTATCCATCACTGGTGTGACTGGTGTCTGCCTATATGTAACCAGTATAATCTCTCATTTCTCACCCACCTCTATCACCTTTCCCTGCACCCTCCCTCCTGTGTCATATAATATCCTATCACTAGTGTGACTGGTGTCTGCCTATATGTAACCAGTATAATCTCTAATTTCTCACCCACCTCTATCACCTTTCCCCTCATCCTCCCTTCTGTGTCATATATTATCCCATCACTGGTGTGACTGGTGTCTCCCTATATGTAACCAGTATAATCTCTCATCTCTCACCCACCTCTATCACCTTTCCCTGCACCCTCCCTCCTGTGTCGTATATTATCCCATCACTGGTGTGACTGGTGTCTGCCTATATGTAACCAGTATAATCTCTCACCCACCTCTATCACCTTTCCCTACATCCTCCCTCCTGTGTCATATATTATCCATCACTGGTGTGACTGGTGTCTGCCTATATGTAACCAGTATAATCTCTCATCTCTCACCCACCTCTATCACCTTTCCCCTCATCCTCCCTCCTGTGTCATATATTATCCATCACTGGTGTGACTGGTGTCTGCCTATATGTAACCAGTATAATCTCTCATCTCTCACCCACCTCTATCACCTTTCCCCTCATCCTCCCTCCTGTGTCATATATTATCCCATCACTGGTGTGACTGGTGTCTGAATATATGTAACCAGTATAATCTCTCACCCACCTCTATCACCTTTCCCTACATCCTCCCTCCTGTGTCATATATTATCCATCACTGGTGTGACTGGGGTCTGCCTATATGTAACCAGTATAATCTCTCATCTCTCACCCACCTCTATCACCTTTCCCTGCACCCTCCCTGCTGTGTCATATATTATCCATCACTGGTGTGACTGGTGTCTGCCTATATGTAACTAGTATAATCTCTCATCTCTCACCCACCTCTATCACCTTTCCCTGCACCCTCCCTCCTGTGTCATATATTATCCATCACTGGTGTGACTGGGGTCTGCCTATATGTAACCAGTATATTCTCTCATCTCTCACCCACCTCTATCACCTTTCCCCTTATCCTCCCTCCTGTGTCATATATTATCCATCACTGGTGTGACTGGTGTCTGCCTATATGTAACCAGTATATTCTCTCATCTCTCACCCACCTCTATCATATTTCCCATGCACCCTCCCTCCTGTGTCATATATTATCCATCACTAGTGTGACTGGTGTCTGCCTATATGTAACCAGTATATTCTCTCATCTCTCACCCACCTCTATCACCTTTCCCTGCACCCTCCCTCCTGTGTCATATATTATCCCATCACTGGTGTGACTGGTGTCTGCCTATATGTAACCAGCATAATCTCTCACCCACCTCTATCACCTTTCCCTGCACCCTCCCTCCTGTGTCATATATTATCCCATCACTGGTGTGACTGGTGTCTGCCTATATGTAACCAGTATAATCTCTCATCTCTCACCCACCTCTATCACCTTTCCCTGCACCCTCCCTCCTGTGTCATATATTATCCATCACTGGTGTGACTGGTGTCTGCCTATTTGTAACCAGTATAATCTCTCATCTCTCACCCACCTCTATCACCTTTCCCTGCACCCTCCCTCCTGTGTCATATATTATCCATCACTGGTGTGACTGGTGTCTGCCTATATGTAACCAGTATAATCTCTCATTTCTCACCCACCTCTATCACCTTTCCCTGCACCCTCCCTCCTGTGTCATATAATATTCTATCACTAGTGTGACTGGTGTCTGCCTATATGTAACCAGTATAATCTCTAATTTCTCACCCACCTCTATCACCTTTCCCCTCATCCTCCCTTCTGTGTCATATATTATCCCATCACTGGTGTGACTGGTGTCTCCCTATATGTAACCAGTATAATCTCTCATCTCTCACCCACCTCTATCACCTTTCCCTGCACCCTCCCTCCTGTGTCGTATATTATCCCATCACTGGTGTGACTGGTGTCTGCCTATATGTAACCAGTATAATCTCTCACCCACCTCTATCACCTTTCCCTACATCCTCCCTCCTGTGTCATATATTATCCATCACTGGTGTGACTGGTGTCTGCCTATATGTAACCAGTATAATCTCTCATCTCTCACCCACCTCTATCACCTTTCCCTGCATCCTCCCTCCTGTGTCATATATAATCCCATCACTGGTGTGACTGGTGTCTCCCTATATGTAACCAGTATAATCTCTCATCTCTCACCCACCTCTATCACCTTTCCCCTCATCCTCCCTCCTGTGTCATATATTATCCATCACTGGTGTGACTGGTGTCTGCCTATATGTAACCAGTATAATCTCTCATCTCTCACCCACCTCTATCACCTTTCCCCTCATCCTCCCTCCTGTGTCATATATTATCCCATCACTGGTGTGACTGGTGTCTGAATATATGTAACCAGTATAATCTCTCACCCACCTCTATCACCTTTCCCTACATCCTCCCTCCTGTGTCATATATTATCCATCACTGGTGTGACTGGGGTCTGCCTATATGTAACCAGTATAATCTCTCATCTCTCACCCACCTCTATCACCTTTCCCTGCACCCTCCCTGCTGTGTCATATATTATCCATCACTGGTGTGACTGGTGTCTGCCTATATGTAACTAGTATAATCTCTCATCTCTCACCCACCTCTATCACCTTTCCCTGCACCCTCCCTCCTGTGTCATATATTATCCATCACTGGTGTGACTGGGGTCTGCCTATATGTAACCAGTATATTCTCTCATCTCTCACCCACCTCTATCACCTTTCCCCTTATCCTCCCTCCTGTGTCATATATTATCCATCACTGGTGTGACTGGTGTCTGCCTATATGTAACCAGTATATTCTCTCATCTCTCACCCACCTCTATCATATTTCCCATGCACCCTCCCTCCTGTGTCATATATTATCCATCACTAGTGTGACTGGTGTCTGCCTATATGTAACCAGTATAATCTCTCATCTCTCACCCACCTCTATCACCTTTCCCTGCACCCTCCCTCCTGTGTCATATATTATCCATCACTGGTGTGACTGGTGTCTGCCTATATGTAACCAGTATAATCTCTCATCTCTCACCCACCTCTATCACCTTTCCCTGCACCCTCCCTCCTGTGTCATATATTATCCATCACTGGTGTGACTGGTGTCTGCCTATATGTAACCAGTATAATCTCTCATCTCTCACCCACTTCTATCATATTTCCCCTCATCCTCCCTCCTGTGTCATATATTATCCATCACTGGTGTGACTGGTGTCTGCCTATATGTAACCAGTATAATCTCTCATCTCTCACCCACCTCTATCACCTTTCCCTGCACCCTCCCTCCTGTGTCATATATTATCCATCACTGGTGTGACTGGTGTCTGCCTATATGTAACAAGTATAATCTCTCATCTCTCACCCACCTCTATCACCTTTCCCTGCACCCTCCCTCCTGTGTCATATATTATCCATCACTGGTGTGACTGGTGTCTGCCTATATGTAACCAGTATAATCTCTCATCTCTCACCCACCTCTATCACCTTTCCCCTCATCCTCCCTCCTGTATCATATATTATCCATCACTGGTGTGACTGGTGTCTGCCTATATGTAACCAGTATAATCTCTCACCCACCTCTATCACTTTTTCCCTGCACCCTCCCTCCTGTGTCATATAATATCCTATCACTAGTGTGACTGGTGTCTGCCTATATGTAACCAGTATAATCTCTCATCTCTCACTCACCTCTATCACCTTTCCCTACATCCTCCCTCCTGTGTCATATATTATCCATCACTGGTGTGACTGGTGTCTGCCTATATGTAACCAGTATAATCTCTCATTTCTCACCCACCTCTATCACCTTTCCCCTCATCCTCCCTTCTGTGTCATATATTATCCCATCACTGGTGTGACTGGTATCTGCCTATATGTAACCAGTATAATCTCTCACCCACCTCTATCACCTTTCCCTACATCCTCCCTCCTGTGTCATATATTATCCATCACTGGTGTGACTGGTGTCTGCCTATATGTAACCAGTATAATCTCTCATCTCTCACCCACCTCTATCACCTTTCCCTGCATCCTCCCTCCTGTGTCATATATAATCCCATCACTGGTGTGACTGGTGTCTCCCTATATGTAACCAGTATAATCTCTCATCTCTCACCCACCTCTATCACCTTTCCCCTCATCCTCCCTCCTGTGTCATATATTATCCCATCACTGGTGTGACTGGTGTCTGAATATATGTAACCAGTATAATCTCTCACCCACCTCTATCACCTTTCCCTACATCCTCCCTCCTGTGTCATATATTATCCATCACTGGTGTGACTGGGGTCTGCTATATGTAACCAGTATATTCTCTCATCTCTCACCCACCTCTATCACCTTTCCCTGCACCCTCCCTCCTGTGTCATATATTATCCATCACTAGTGTGACTGGTGTCTGCCTATATGTAACCAGTATAATCTCTCATCTCTCACCCACCTCTATCACCTTTCTCTGCACCCTCCCTCCTGTGTCATATATTATCCCATCACTGGTGTGACTGGTGTCTGCCTATATGTAACCAGTATAATCTCTCATCTCTCACCCACCTCTATCATCTTTCCCCTCATCCTCCCTCCTGTGTCATATATTATCCATCACTGGTGTGACTGGTGTCTGCCTATATGTAACCAGTATAATCTCTCATCACTCAGTCACCTCTATCACCTTTCCCTGCACCCTCCCTCCTGTATCATATATTATCCATCACTGGTGTGACTGGTGTCTGCCTATATGTAACCAGTATAATCTCTCATCTCTCACCCACCTCTATCACCTTTCCCCTCATCCTCCCTCCTGTGTCATATATTATCCATCACTGGTGTGACTGGTGTCTGCCTATATGTAACCAGTATAATCTCTCATTTCTCACCCACCTCTATCACCTTTCCCTGCACCCTCCCTCCTGTGTCATATATTATCCCATCACTGGTGTGACTGGTGTCTGCCTATATGTAACCAGTATAATCTCTCACCCACCTCTATCACCTTGCCCTGCACCCTCCCTCCTGTGTCATATATTATCCCATCACTGGTGTGACTGGTGTCTGCCTATATGTAACCAGTATAATCTCTCATCTCTCACCCACCTCTATCACCTTTCCCTGCATCCTCCCTCCTGTGTCATATATTATCCATCACTGGTGTGACTGGTGTCTGCCTATATGTAACCAGTATAATCTCTCATCTCTCACCCACCTCTATCACCTTTCCCTGCATCCTCCCTCCTGTGTCATATATTATCCCATCACTGGTGTGACTGGTGTCTGCCTATATGTAACCAGTATAATCTCTCATCTCTCACCCACCTCTATCACCTTTCCCCTCATCCTCCCTCCTGTGTCATATATTATCCATCACTGGTGTGACTGGTGTCTGCCTATATGTAACCAGTATAATCTCTCATTTCTCACCCACCTCTATCACCTTTCCCTGCACCCTCCCTCCTGTGTCATATAATATCCTATCACTAGTGTGACTGGTGTCTGCCTATATGTAACCAGTATAATCTCTCATTTCTCACCCACCTCTATCACCTTTCCCCTCATCCTCCCTTCTGTGTCATATATTATCCCATCACTGGTGTGACTGGTGTCTGCCTATATGTAACCAGTATAATCTCTCATCTCTCACCCACCTCTATCACCTTTCCCCTTATCCTCCCTCCTGTGTCATATATTATCCCATCACTAGTGTGACTGGGGTCTGCCTATATGTAACCAGTATAATCTCTCACCCACCTCTATCATATTTCCCCTGCACCCTCCCTCCTGTGTCATATATTATCCCATCACTGGTGTGACTGGTGTCTGCCTATATGTAACCAGTATAATCTCTCATCTCTCACCCACCTCTATCATCTTTCCCCTCATCCTCCCTCCTGTGTCATATATTATCCATCACTGGTGTGACTGGTGTCTGCCTATATGTAACCAGTATAATCTCTCATCACTCAGTCACCTCTATCACCTTTCCCCTCATCCTCCCTCATGTGTCATATATTATCCCATCACTGGTGTGACTGGTGTCTGCCTATATGTAACCAGTATAATCTCTCACCCACCTCTATCACCTTTCCCTGCACCCTCCCTCCTGTGTCATATATTATCCCATCACTGGTGTGACTGGTGTCTGCCTATATGTAACCAGTATAATCTCTCATCTCTCACTCACCTCTATCACCTTTCCCTACATCCTCCCTCCTGTGTCATATATTATCCCATCACTGGTGTGACTGGTGTCTGCCTATATGTAACCAGTATAATCTCTCATTTCTCACCCACCTCTATCACCTTTCCCTGCATCCTCCCTCCTGTGTCATATATTATCCATCACTGGTGTGACTGGTGTCTGCCTATATGTAACCAGTATAATCTCTCATCTCTCACCCACCTCTATCACCTTTCCCTGCATCCTCCCTCCTGTGTCATATATAATCCCATCACTGGTGTGACTGGTGTCTCCCTATATGTAACCAGTATAATCTCTCATCTCTCACCCACCTCTATCACCTTTCCCCTCATCCTCCCTCCTGTGTCATATATTATCCATCACTGGTGTGACTGGTGTCTGCCTATAAGTAACCAGTATAATCTCTCATCTCTCACCCACCTCTATCACCTTTCCCCTCATCCTCCCTCTTGTGTCATATATTATCCCATCACTGGTGTGACTGGTGTCTGAATATATGTAACCAGTATAATCTCTCACCCACCTCTATCACCTTTCCCTACATCCTCCCTCCTGTGTCATATATTATCCATCACTGGTGTGACTGGGGTCTGCCTATATGTAACCAGTATAATCTCTCATCTCTCACCCACCTCTATCACCTTTCCCTGCACCCTCCCTCCTGTGTCATATATTATCCATCACTGGTGTGACTGGTGTCTGCCTATATGTAACCAGTTTAATCTCTCATCTCTCACCCACCTCTATCACCTTTCCCTGCACCCTCCCTCCTGTGTCATATATTATCCATCACTGGTGTGACTGGGGTCTGCCTATATGTAACCAGTATATTCTCTCATCTCTCACCCACCTCTATCACCTTTCCCCTTATCCTCCCTCCTGTGTCATATATTATCCATCACTGGTGTGACTGGTGTCTGCCTATATGTAACCAGTATTTTCTCTCATCTCTCACCCACCTCTATCATATTTCCCCTTCACCCTCCCTCCTGTGTCATATATTATCCATCACTAGTGTGACTGGTGTCTGCCTATATGTAACCAGTATAATCTCTCATCTCTCACCCACCTCTATCACCTTTCCCTGCACCCTCCCTCCTGTGTCATATATTATCCCATCACTGGTGTGACTGGTGTCTGCCTATATGTAACCAGTATAATCTCTCATCTCTCACCCACCTCTATCACCTTTCCCCTTATCCTCCCTCCTGTGTCATATATTATCCATCACTGGTGTGACTGGTGTCTGCCTATATGTAACCAGTATATTCTCTCATCTCTCACCCACCTCTATCATATTTCCCATGCACCCTCCCTCCTGTGTCATATATTATCCATCACTAGTGTGACTGGTGTCTGCCTATATGTAACCAGTATAATCTCTCATCTCTCACCCACCTCTATCACCTTTCCCTGCACCCTCCCTCCTGTGTCATATATTATCCATCACTGGTGTGACTGGTGTCTGCCTATATGTAACCAGTATAATCTCTCATCTCTCACCCACCTCTATCACCTTTCCCTGCACCCTCCCTCCTGTGTCATATATTATCCATCACTGGTGTGACTGGTGTCTGCCTATATGTAACCAGTATAATCTCTCATCTCTCACCCACTTCTATCATCTTTCCCCTCATCCTCCCTCCTGTGTCATATATTATCCATCACTGGTGTGACTGGTGTCTGCCTATATGTAACCAGTATAATCTCTCATCTCTCACCCACCTCTATCACCTTTCCCTGCACCCTCCCTCCTGTGTCATATATTATCCATCACTGGTGTGACTGGTGTCTGCCTATATGTAACAAGTATAATCTCTCATCTCTCACCCACCTCTATCACCTTTCCCTGCACCCTCCCTCCTGTGTCATATATTATCCATCACTGGTGTGACTGGTGTCTGCCTATATGTAACCAGTATAATCTCTCATCTCTCACCCACCTCTATCACCTTTCCCCTCATCCTCCCTCCTGTATCATATATTATCCATCACTGGTGTGACTGGTGTCTGCCTATATGTAACCAGTATAATCTCTCACCCACCTCTATCACCTTTCCCTGCACCCTCCCTCCTGTGTCATATAATATCCTATCACTAGTGTGACTGGTGTCTGCCTATATGTAACCAGTATAATCTCTCATCTCTCACTCACCTCTATCACCTTTCCCTACATCCTCCCTCCTGTGTCATATATTATCCATCACTGGTGTGACTGGTGTCTGCCTATATGTAACCAGTATAATCTCTCATTTCTCACCCACCTCTATCACCTTTTCCTGCACCCTCCCTCCTGTGTCATATAATATCCTATCACTAGTGTGACTGGTGTCTGCCTATATGTAACCAGTATAATCTCTCATTTCTCACCCACCTCTATCACCTTTCCCCTCATCCTCCCTTCTGTGTCATATATTATCCCATCACTGGTGTGACTGGTATCTGCCTATATGTAACCAGTATAATCTCTCACCCACCTCTATCACCTTTCCCTACATCCTCCCTCCTGTGTCATATATTATCCATCACTGGTGTGACTGGTGTCTGCCTATATGTAACCAGTATAATCTCTCATCTCTCACCCACCTCTATCACCTTTCCCTGCATCCTCCCTCCTGTGTCATATATAATCCCATCACTGGTGTGACTGGTGTCTCCCTATATGTAACCAGTATAATCTCTCATCTCTCACCCACCTCTATCACCTTTCCCCTCATCCTCCCTCCTGTGTCATATATTATCCCATCACTGGTGTGACTGGTGTCTGAATATATGTAACCAGTATAATCTCTCACCCACCTCTATCACCTTTCCCTACATCCTCCCTCCTGTGTCATATATTATCCATCACTGGTGTGACTGGGGTCTGCTATATGTAACCAGTATATTCTCTCATCTCTCACCCACCTCTATCACCTTTCCCTGCACCCTCCCTCCTGTGTCATATATTATCCATCACTAGTGTGACTGGTGTCTGCCTATATGTAACCAGTATAATCTCTCATCTCTCACCCACCTCTATCACCTTTCTCTGCACCCTCCCTCCTGTGACATATATTATCCCATCACTGGTGTGACTGGTGTCTGCCTATATGTAACCAGTATAATCTCTCATCTCTCACCCACCTCTATCATCTTTCCCCTCATCCTCCCTCCTGTGTCATATATTATCCATCACTGGTGTGACTGGTGTCTGCCTATATGTAACCAGTATAATCTCTCATCACTCAGTCACCTCTATCACCTTTCCCTGCACCCTCCCTCCTGTATCATATATTATCCATCACTGGTGTGACTGGTGTCTGCCTATATGTAACCAGTATAATCTCTCATCACTCAGTCACCTCTATCACCTTTCCCCTCATCCTCCCTCCTGTGTCATATATTATCCCATCACTGGTGTGACTGGTGTCTGCCTATATGTAACCAGTATAATCTCTCACCCACCTCTATCACCTTTCCCTGCACCCTCCCTCCTGTGTCATATATTATCCCATCACTGGTGTGACTGGTGTCTGCCTATATGTAACCAGTATAATCTCTCATCTCTCACCCACCTCTATCACCTTTCCCTGCATCCTCCCTCCTGTGTCATATATTATCCATCACTGGTGTGACTGGTGTCTGCCTATATGTAACCAGTATAATCTCTCATCTCTCACCCACCTCTATCACCTTTCCCTGCATCCTCCC
Organism: Pseudophryne corroboree; assembly: GCF_028390025.1. NCBI lineage: Eukaryota > Metazoa > Chordata > Amphibia > Anura > Myobatrachidae > Pseudophryne > Pseudophryne corroboree. The sequence goes on from NC_086450.1 coordinate 518,877,295, forward strand.
TCCTGTGTCATATATTATCCCATCACTGGTGTGACTGGTGTCTGCCTATATGTAACCAGTATAATCTCTCATCTCTCACCCACCTCTATCACCTTTCCCCTCATCCTCCCTCCTGTGTCATATATTATCCATCACTGGTGTGACTGGTGTCTGCCTATATGTAACCAGTATAATCTCTCATTTCTCACCCACCTCTATCACCTTTCCCTGCACCCTCCCTCCTGTGTCATATAATATCCTATCACTAGTGTGACTGGTGTCTGCCTATATGTAACCAGTATAATCTCTCATTTCTCACCCACCTCTATCACCTTTCCCCTCATCCTCCCTTCTGTGTCATATATTATCCCATCACTGGTGTGACTGGTGTCTGCCTATATGTAACCAGTATAATCTCTCATCTCTCACCCACCTCTATCACCTTTCCCTGCATCCTCCCTCCTGTGTCATATATTATCCCATCACTGGTGTGACTGGTGTCTGCCTATATGTAACCAGTATATTCTCTCATCTCTCACCCACCTCTATCACCTTTCCCCTTATCCTCCCTCCTGTGTCATATATTATCCCATCACTAGTGTGACTGGGGTCTGCCTATATGTAACCAGTATAATCTCTCACCCACCTCTATCATATTTCCCCTGCACCCTCCCTCCTGTGTCATATATTATCCCATCACTGGTGTGACTGGTGTCTGCCTATATGTAACCAGTATAATCTCTCATCTCTCACCCACCTCTATCATCTTTCCCCTCATCCTCCCTCCTGTGTCATATATTATCCATCACTAGTGTGACTGGTGTCTGCCTATATGTAACCAGTATAATCTCTCATCACTCAGTCACCTCTATCACCTTTCCCCTCATCCTCCCTCATGTGTCATATATTATCCCATCACTGGTGTGACTGGTGTCTGCCTATATGTAACCAGTATAATCTCTCACCCACCTCTATCACCTTTCCCTGCACCCTCCCTCCTGTGTCATATATTATCCCATCACTGGTGTGACTGGTGTCTGCCTATATGTAACCAGTATAATCTCTCATCTCTCACTCACCTCTATCACCTTTCCCTACATCCTCCCTCCTGTGTCATATATTATCCCATCACTGGTGTGACTGGTGTCTGCCTATATGTAACCAGTATAATCTCTCATTTCTCACCCACCTCTATCACCTTTCCCTGCATCCTCCCTCCTGTGTCATATATTATCCATCACTGGTGTGACTGGTGTCTGCCTATATGTAACCAGTATAATCTCTCATTTCTCACCCACCTCTATCACCTTTCCCTGCACCCTCCCTCCTGTGTCATATAATATCCTATCACTAGTGTGACTGGTGTCTGCCTATATGTAACCAGTATAATCTCTCATTTCTCACCCACCTCTATCACCTTTCCCCTCATCCTCCCTTCTGTGTCATATATTATCCCATCACTGGTGTGACTGGTGTCTGCCTATATGTAACCAGTATAATCTCTCATCTCTCACCCACCTCTATCACCTTTCCCTGCATCCTCCCTCCTGTGTCATATATAATCCCATCACTGGTGTGACTGGTGTCTCCCTATATGTAACCAGTATAATCTCTCATCTCTCACCCACCTCTATCACCTTTCCCCTCATCCTCCCTCCTGTGTCATATATTATCCATCACTGGTGTGACTGGTGTCTGCCTATAAGTAACCAGTATAATCTCTCATCTCTCACCCACCTCTATCACCTTTCCCCTCATCCTCCCTCTTGTGTCATATATTATCCCATCACTGGTGTGACTGGTGTCTGAATATATGTAACCAGTATAATCTCTCACCCACCTCTATCACCTTTCCCTACATCCTCCCTCCTGTGTCATATATTATCCATCACTGGTGTGACTGGGGTCTGCCTATATGTAACCAGTATAATCTCTCATCTCTCACCCACCTCTATCACCTTTCCCTGCACCCTCCCTCCTGTGTCATATATTATCCATCACTGGTGTGACTGGTGTCTGCCTATATGTAACCAGTTTAATCTCTCATCTCTCACCCACCTCTATCACCTTTCCCTGCACCCTCCCTCCTGTGTCATATATTATCCATCACTGGTGTGACTGGGGTCTGCCTATATGTAACCAGTATATTCTCTCATCTCTCACCCACCTCTATCACCTTTCCCTGCACCCTCCCTCCTGTGTCATATATTATCCATCACTGGTGTGACTGGTGTCTGCCTATATGTAACCAGTTTAATCTCTCATCTCTCACCCACCTCTATCACCTTTCCCTGCACCCTCCCTCCTGTGTCATATATTATCCATCACTGGTGTGACTGGGGTCTGCCTATATGTAACCAGTATATTCTCTCATCTCTCACCCACCTCTATCACCTTTCCCCTTATCCTCCCTCCTGTGTCATATATTATCCATCACTGGTGTGACTGGTGTCTGCCTATATGTAACCAGTATATTCTCTCATCTCTCACCCACCTCTATCATATTTCCCCTTCACCCTCCCTCCTGTGTCATATATTATCCATCACTAGTGTGACTGGTGTCTGCCTATATGTAACCAGTATAATCTCTCATCTCTCACCCACCTCTATCACCTTTCCCTGCACCCTCCCTCCTGTGTCATATATTATCCATCACTGGTGTGACTGGTGTCTGCCTATATGTAACCAGTATAATCTCTCATCTCTCACCCACCTCTATCACCTTTCCCTGCACCCTCCCTCCTGTGTCATATATTATCCATCACTGGTGTGACTGGTGTCTGCCTATATGTAACCAGTATAATCTCTCATCTCTCACCCACCTCTATCACCTTTCCCCTCATCCTCCCTCCTGTATCATATATTATCCATCACTGGTGTGACTGGTGTCTGCCTATATGTAACCAGTATAATCTCTCACCCACCTCTATCACCTTTCCCTGCACCCTCCCTCCTGTGTCATATAATATCCTATCACTAGTGTGACTGGTGTCTGCCTATATGTAACCAGTATAATCTCTCATCTCTCACTCACCTCTATCACCTTTCCCTACATCCTCCCTCCTGTGTCATATATTATCCATCACTGGTGTGACTGGTGTCTGCCTATATGTAACCAGTATAATCTCTCATTTCTCACCCACCTCTATCACCTTTTCCTGCACCCTCCCTCCTGTGTCATATAATATCCTATCACTAGTGTGACTGGTGTCTGCCTATATGTAACCAGTATAATCTCTCATTTCTCACCCACCTCTATCACCTTTCCCCTCATCCTCCCTTCTGTGTCATATATTATCCCATCACTGGTGTGACTGGTATCTGCCTATATGTAACCAGTATAATCTCTCACCCACCTCTATCACCTTTCCCTACATCCTCCCTCCTGTGTCATATATTATCCATCACTGGTGTGACTGGTGTCTGCCTATATGTAACCAGTATAATCTCTCATCTCTCACCCACCTCTATCACCTTTCCCTGCATCCTCCCTCCTGTGTCATATATAATCCCATCACTGGTGTGACTGGTGTCTCCCTATATGTAACCAGTATAATCTCTCATCTCTCACCCACCTCTATCACCTTTCCCCTCATCCTCCCTCCTGTGTCATATATTATCCCATCACTGGTGTGACTGGTGTCTGAATATATGTAACCAGTATAATCTCTCACCCACCTCTATCACCTTTCCCTACATCCTCCCTCCTGTGTCATATATTATCCATCACTGGTGTGACTGGGGTCTGCTATATGTAACCAGTATATTCTCTCATCTCTCACCCACCTCTATCACCTTTCCCTGCACCCTCCCTCCTGTGTCATATATTATCCATCACTAGTGTGACTGGTGTCTGCCTATATGTAACCAGTATAATCTCTCATCTCTCACCCACCTCTATCACCTTTCTCTGCACCCTCCCTCCTGTGACATATATTATCCCATCACTGGTGTGACTGGTGTCTGCCTATATGTAACCAGTATAATCTCTCATCTCTCACCCACCTCTATCATCTTTCCCCTCATCCTCCCTCCTGTGTCATATATTATCCATCACTGGTGTGACTGGTGTCTGCCTATATGTAACCAGTATAATCTCTCATCACTCAGTCACCTCTATCACCTTTCCCTGCACCCTCCCTCCTGTATCATATATTATCCATCACTGGTGTGACTGGTGTCTGCCTATATGTAACCAGTATAATCTCTCATCACTCAGTCACCTCTATCACCTTTCCCCTCATCCTCCCTCCTGTGTCATATATTATCCCATCACTGGTGTGACTGGTGTCTGCCTATATGTAACCAGTATAATCTCTCACCCACCTCTATCACCTTTCCCTGCACCCTCCCTCCTGTGTCATATATTATCCCATCACTGGTGTGACTGGTGTCTGCCTATATGTAACCAGTATAATCTCTCATCTCTCACCCACCTCTATCACCTTTCCCTGCATCCTCCCTCCTGTGTCATATATTATCCATCACTGGTGTGACTGGTGTCTGCCTATATGTAACCAGTATAATCTCTCATCTCTCACCCACCTCTATCACCTTTCCCTGCATCCTCCCTCCTGTGTCATATATTATCCCATCACTGGTGTGACTGGTGTCTGCCTATATGTAACCAGTATAATCTCTCATCTCTCACCCACCTCTATCACCTTTCCCCTCATCCTCCCTCCTGTGTCATATATTATCCATCACTGGTGTGACTGGTGTCTGCCTATATGTAACCAGTATAATCTCTCATTTCTCACCCACCTCTATCACCTTTCCCTGCACCCTCCCTCCTGTGTCATATAATATCCTATCACTAGTGTGACTGGTGTCTGCCTATATGTAACCAGTATAATCTCTCATTTCTCACCCACCTCTATCACCTTTCCCCTCATCCTCCCTTCTGTGTCATATATTATCCCATCACTGGTGTGACTGGTGTCTGCCTATATGTAACCAGTATAATCTCTCATCTCTCACCCACCTCTATCACCTTTCCCTGCATCCTCCCTCCTGTGTCATATATTATCCCATCACTGGTGTGACTGGTGTCTGCCTATATGTAACCAGTATATTCTCTCATCTCTCACCCACCTCTATCACCTTTCCCCTTATCCTCCCTCCTGTGTCATATATTATCCCATCACTAGTGTGACTGGGGTCTGCCTATATGTAACCAGTATAATCTCTCACCCACCTCTATCATATTTCCCCTGCACCCTCCCTCCTGTGTCATATATTATCCCATCACTGGTGTGACTGGTGTCTGCCTATATGTAACCAGTATAATCTCTCATCTCTCACCCACCTCTATCATCTTTCCCCTCATCCTCCCTCCTGTGTCATATATTATCCATCACTAGTGTGACTGGTGTCTGCCTATATGTAACCAGTATAATCTCTCATCACTCAGTCACCTCTATCACCTTTCCCCTCATCCTCCCTCATGTGTCATATATTATCCCATCACTGGTGTGACTGGTGTCTGCCTATATGTAACCAGTATAATCTCTCACCCACCTCTATCACCTTTCCCTGCACCCTCCCTCCTGTGTCATATATTATCCCATCACTGGTGTGACTGGTGTCTGCCTATATGTAACCAGTATAATCTCTCATCTCTCACTCACCTCTATCACCTTTCCCTACATCCTCCCTCCTGTGTCATATATTATCCCATCACTGGTGTGACTGGTGTCTGCCTATATGTAACCAGTATAATCTCTCATTTCTCACCCACCTCTATCACCTTTCCCTGCATCCTCCCTCCTGTGTCATATATTATCCATCACTGGTGTGACTGGTGTCTGCCTATATGTAACCAGTATAATCTCTCATTTCTCACCCACCTCTATCACCTTTCCCTGCACCCTCCCTCCTGTGTCATATAATATCCTATCACTAGTGTGACTGGTGTCTGCCTATATGTAACCAGTATAATCTCTCATTTCTCACCCACCTCTATCACCTTTCCCCTCATCCTCCCTTCTGTGTCATATATTATCCCATCACTGGTGTGACTGGTGTCTGCCTATATGTAACCAGTATAATCTCTCATCTCTCACCCACCTCTATCACCTTTCCCTGCATCCTCCCTCCTGTGTCATATATAATCCCATCACTGGTGTGACTGGTGTCTCCCTATATGTAACCAGTATAATCTCTCATCTCTCACCCACCTCTATCACCTTTCCACTCATCCTCCCTCCTGTGTCATATATTATCCATCACTGGTGTGACTGGTGTCTGCCTATAAGTAACCAGTATAATCTCTCATCTCTCACCCACCTCTATCACCTTTCCCCTCATCCTCCCTCTTGTGTCATATATTATCCCATCACTGGTGTGACTGGTGTCTGAATATATGTAACCAGTATAATCTCTCACCCACCTCTATCACCTTTCCCTACATCCTCCCTCCTGTGTCATATATTATCCATCACTGGTGTGACTGGGGTCTGCCTATATGTAACCAGTATAATCTCTCATCTCTCACCCACCTCTATCACCTTTCCCTGCACCCTCCCTCCTGTGTCATATATTATCCATCACTGGTGTGACTGGTGTCTGCCTATATGTAACCAGTTTAATCTCTCATCTCTCACCCACCTCTATCACCTTTCCCTGCACCCTCCCTCCTGTGTCATATATTATCCATCACTGGTGTGACTGGGGTCTGCCTATATGTAACCAGTATATTCTCTCATCTCTCACCCACCTCTATCACCTTTCCCCTTATCCTCCCTCCTGTGTCATATATTATCCATCACTGGTGTGACTGGTGTCTGCCTATATGTAACCAGTATATTCTCTCATCTCTCACCCACCTCTATCATATTTCCCCTGCACCCTCCCTCCTGTGTCATATATTATCCATCACTAGTGTGACTGGTGTCTGCCTATATGTAACCAGTATAATCTCTCATCTCTCACCCACCTCTATCACCTTTCCCTGCACCCTCCCTCCTGTGTCATATATTATCCCATCACTGGTGTGACTGGTGTCTGCCTATATGTAACCAGTATAATCTCTCATCTCTCACCCACCTCTATCATCTTTCCCCTCATCCTCCCTCCTGTGTCATATATTATCCATCACTGGTGTGACTGGTGTCTGCCTATATGTAACCAGTATAATCTCTCATCACTCAGTCACCTCTATCACCTTTCCCCTCATCCTCCCTCCTGTGTCATATATTATCCCATCACTGGTGTGACTGGTGTCTGCCTATATGTAACCAGTATAATCTCTCACCCACCTCTATCACCTTTCCCTGCACCCTCCCTCCTGTGTCATATATTATCCCATCACTGGTGTGACTGGTGTCTGCCTATATGTAACCAGTATAATCTCTCATCTCTCACCCCCCTCTATCACCTTTCCCTGCACCCTCCCTCCTGTGTCATATATTATCCCTTCACTGGTGTGACTGGTGTCTGCCTATATGTAACCAGTATAATCTCTCATCTCTCACCCACCTCTATCATCTTTCCCCTCATCCTCCCTCCTGTGTCATATATTATCCATCACTGGTGTGACTGGTGTCTGCCTATATGTAACCAGTATAATCTCTCATCACTCAGTCACCTCTATCACCTTTCCCCTCATCCTCCCTCCTGTGTCATATATTATCCCATCACTGGTGTGACTGGTGTCTGCCTATATGTAACCAGTATAATCTCTCACCCACCTCTATCACCTTTCCCTGCACCCTCCCTCCTGTGTCATATATTATCCCATCACTGGTGTGACTGGTGTCTGCCTATATGTAACCAGTATAATCTCTCACCCACCTCTATCACCTTTCCCTGCATCCTCCCTCCTGTGTCATATATTATCCATCACTGGTGTGATTGGTGTCTGAATATATGTAACCAGTATAATATCTCACCCACCTCTATCACCTTTCCCTGCACCCTCCTTCCTGTGTCATATATTATCCCATCACTGGTGTGACTGGTGTCTGCCTATATGTAACCAGTATAATCTCTCACCCACCTCTATCACCTTTCCCTGCATCCTCCCTCCTGTGTCATATATTATCCATCACTGGTGTGACTGGTGCCTGCCTATATGTAACCAGTATAATCTCTCATCTCTCACCCACCTCTATCACCTTTCCCTGCACCCTCCCTCCTGTGTCATATATTATCCCATCAGTAGTGTGACTGGTGTCTGCCTATATGTAACCAGTATAATCTCACCCACCTCTATCACATTTCCCTGCACCCTCCCTCCTGTGTCATATATTATCCATCACTGGTGTTACTGGTGTCTGAATATATGTAACCAGTATAATCTCTCATCTCTCACCCACCTCTATCACCTTTCCCCTCATCCTCCCTCCTGTGTCATATATAATCCCATCACTGGTGTGACTGGTGTCTGCCTATATGTAACCAGTATAATCTCTCACCCACCTCTATCACATTTCTCTGCACCCTCCCTCCTGTGTCATATATTATCCATCACTGGTGTGACTGGTGTCTGCCTATATGTAACCAGTATAATCTCTCATCTCTCACCCACCTCTATCACCTTTCCCTGCACCCTCCTTCCTGTGTCATATATTATCCCATCACTGGTGTGACTGGTGTCTGCCTATATGTAACCAGTATAATCTCTCATCTCTCACCCACCTCTATCACCTTTCCCCTCATCCTCCCTCCTGTGTCATATATTATCCCATCACTGGTGTGACTGGTGTCTGCCTATATGTAACCAGTATAATCTCTCATCTCTCACCCACCTCTATCACCTTTCCCTGCATCCTCCCTCCTGTGTCATATATTATCCATCACTGGTGTGACTGGTGTCTGCCTATATGTAACCAGTATAATCTCTCATCTCTCACCCACCTCTATCACCTTTCCCTGCACCCTCCCTCCTGTGTCATATATTATCCATCACTGGTGTGACTGGTGTCTCCCTATATGTAACCAGTATAATCTCTCACCCACCTCTATCACCTTTCCCTGCATCCTCCCTCCTGTGTCATATATTATCCCATCACTGGTGTGACTGGTGTCTCCCTATATGTAACCAGTATAATCTCTCATCTCTCACCCACCTCTATCACCTTTCCCTGCATCCTCCCTCCTGTGTCATATATTATCCATCACTGGTGTGACTGGTGTCTGCCTATATGTAACCAGTATAATCTCTCATCTCTCACCCACCTCTATCGCCTTTCCCTGCACCCTCCCTCCTGTGTCATATATTATCCATCACTGGTGTGACTGGTGTCTGCCTATATGTTACCAGTATAATCTCTCATCTCTCACCCACCTCTATCACCTTTCCCCTCATCCTCCCTCCTGTGTCATATATTATCCATCACTGGTGTGACTGGTGTCTCCCTATATGTAACCAGTATAATCTCTCACCCACCTCTATCACCTTTCCCTGCATCCTCCCTCCTGTGTCATATATTATCCCATCACTGGTGTGACTGGTGTCTCCCTATATGTAACCAGTATAATCTCTCATCTCTCACCCACCTCTATCACCTTTCCCTGCATCCTCCCTCCTGTGTCATATATTATCCATCACTGGTGTGACTGGTGTCTGCCTATATGTAACCAGTATAATCTCTCATCTCTCACCCACCCCTATCGCCTTTCCATGCACCCTCCCTCCTGTGTCATATATTATCCATCACTGGTGTGACTGGTGTCTCCCTATATGTAACCAGTATAATCTCTCACCCACCTCTATCGCCTTTCCCTGCACCCTCCCTCCTGTGTCATATATTATCCATCACTGGTGTGACTGGTGTCTCCCTATATGTAACCAGTATAATCTCTCACCCACCTCTATCACCTTTCCCCTCATCCTCCCTCCTGTGTCATATATTATCACATCACTGGTGTGACTGAGGTCTGCCTATATGTAACCAGTATAATCTCTCACCCACCTCTATCACCTTTCCCTGCACCATCCTTCCTCTGTCATATATTATCCCATCACTGGTGTGACTGGTGTCTGCCTATATGTAACCAGTATAATCTCTCATCTCTCACCCACCTCTATCACCTTTCCCTGCACCTTCCCTCCTGTGTCATATATTATCCCATCACTGGTGTGACTGGTGTCTCCCTATATGTAACCAGTATAATCTCTCACCCACCTCTATCACCTTTCCCCTCATCCTCCCTCCGGTGTCATATATTATCCATCACTGGTGTGACTGGTGTCTGCCTATATGTAACCAGTATAATCTCTCATCTCTCACCCACCTCTATCACCTTTCCCTGCACCTTCCCTCCTGTGTCATATATTATCCCATCACTGGTGTGACTGGTGTCTCCCTATATGTAACCAGTATAATCTCTCACTCACCTCTATCACCTTTCCCTGCACCCTCCCTCCTGTGTCATATATTATCCCATCACTAGTGTGACTGGGGTCTGCCTATATGTAACCAGTATAATCTCTCACCCACCTCTATCACCTTTCCCCTCATCCTCCCTTCTGTATCATATATTATCCATCACTGGTGTGACTGGTGTCTGCCTATATGTAACCAGTATAATCTCTCATCTCTCACCCACCTCTATCATATTTCCCCTGCACCCTCCCTCCTGTGTCATATATTATCCATCACTGGTGTGACTGGTGTCTGCCTATATGTAACCAGTATAATCTCTCACCCACCTCTATTACCTTTCCCTCATTCTCCCTCCTGTGTCATATATTATCCCATCAGTAGTGTGACTGGTGTCTGCCTATATGTAACCAGTATAATCTCTCATCTCTCACCCACCTCTATCACCTTTCCCCTCATCCTCCCTCCTGTATCATATATTATCCATCACTGGTGTGACTGGTGTCTGCCTATATGTAACCAGTATAATCTCTCATCTCTCACCCACCATTATCACCTTTCCCTGCATCCTCCCTCCTGTGTCATATATTATCCATCACTGGTGTGACTGGTGTCTGCCTATATGTAACCAGTATAATCTCTCACCCACCTCTATCACCTTTCCCTGCATCCTCCCTCCTGTGTCATATATTATCCATCACTGGTGTGACTGGTGTCTGAATATATGTAACCAGTATAATATCTCACCCACCTCTATCACCTTTCCCTGCACCCTCCTTCCTGTGTCATATATTATCCCATCACTGGTGTGACTGGTGTCTGCCTATATGTAACCAGTATAATCTCTCACCCACCTCTATCATCTTTCCCTGCATCCTCCCTCCTGTGTCATATATTATCCATCACTGGTGTGACTGGTGTCTGCCTATATGTAACCAGTATAATCTCTCATCTCTCACCCACCTCTATCACCTTTCCCTGCACCCTCCCTCCTGTGTCATATATTATCCCATCAGTAGTGTGACTGGTGTCTGCCTATATGTAACCAGTATAATCTCTCACCCACCTCTATCACCTTTCCCTACATCCTCCCTCCTGTGTCATATAATATCCATCACTGGTGTGACTGGTGTCTGCCTATATGTAACCAGTATAATCTCTCACCCACCTCTATCGCCTTTCCCTGCACCCTCCCTCCTGTGTCATATATTATCCATCACTGGTGTGACTGGTGTCTCCCTATATGTAACCAGTATAATCTCTCACCCACCTCTATCACCTTTCCCTGCACCCTCCCTCCTGTGTCATATATTATCCCATCACTGGTGTGACTGGTGTCTGCCTATATGTAACCAGTATAATCTCTCATCTCTCACCCACCTCTATCATCTTTCCCCTCATCCTCCCTCCTGTGTCATATATTATCCATCACTGGTGTGACTGGTGTCTGCCTATATGTAACCAGTATAATCTCTCATCACTCAGTCACCTCTATCACCTTTCCCCTCATCCTCCCTCCTGTGTCATATATTATCCCATCACTGGTGTGACTGGTGTCTGCCTATATGTAACCAGTATAATCTCTCACCCACCTCTATCACCTTTCCCTGCACCCTCCCTCCTGTGTCATATATTATCCCATCACTGGTGTGACTGGTGTCTGCCTATATGTAACCAGTATAATCTCTCACCCACCTCTATCACCTTTCCCTGCATCCTCCCTCCTGTGTCATATATTATCCATCACTGGTGTGATTGGTGTCTGAATATATGTAACCAGTATAATATCTCACCCACCTCTATCACCTTTCCCTGCACCCTCCTTCCTGTGTCATATATTATCCCATCACTGGTGTGACTGGTGTCTGCCTATATGTAACCAGTATAATCTCTCACCCACCTCTATCACCTTTCCCTGCATCCTCCCTCCTGTGTCATATATTATCCATCACTGGTGTGACTGGTGCCTGCCTATATGTAACCAGTATAATCTCTCATCTCTCACCCACCTCTATCACCTTTCCCTGCACCCTCCCTCCTGTGTCATATATTATCCCATCAGTAGTGTGACTGGTGTCTGCCTATATGTAACCAGTATAATCTCACCCACCTCTATCACATTTCCCTGCACCCTCCCTCCTGTGTCATATATTATCCATCACTGGTGTTACTGGTGTCTGAATATATGTAACCAGTATAATCTCTCATCTCTCACCCACCTCTATCACCTTTCCCCTCATCCTCCCTCCTGTGTCATATATAATCCCATCACTGGTGTGACTGGTGTCTGCCTATATGTAACCAGTATAATCTCTCACCCACCTCTATCACATTTCTCTGCACCCTCCCTCCTGTGTCATATATTATCCATCACTGGTGTGACTGGTGTCTGCCTATATGTAACCAGTATAATCTCTCATCTCTCACCCACCTCTATCACCTTTCCCTGCACCCTCCTTCCTGTGTCATATATTATCCCATCACTGGTGTGACTGGTGTCTGCCTATATGTAACCAGTATAATCTCTCATCTCTCACCCACCTCTATCACCTTTCCCCTCATCCTCCCTCCTGTGTCATATATTATCCCATCACTGGTGTGACTGGTGTCTGCCTATATGTAACCAGTATAATCTCTCATCTCTCACCCACCTCTATCACCTTTCCCTGCATCCTCCCTCCTGTGTCATATATTATCCATCACTGGTGTGACTGGTGTCTGCCTATATGTAACCAGTATAATCTCTCATCTCTCACCCACCTCTATCACCTTTCCCTGCACCCTCCCTCCTGTGTCATATATTATCCATCACTGGTGTGACTGGTGTCTCCCTATATGTAACCAGTATAATCTCTCACCCACCTCTATCACCTTTCCCTGCATCCTCCCTCCTGTGTCATATATTATCCCATCACTGGTGTGACTGGTGTCTCCCTATATGTAACCAGTATAATCTCTCATCTCTCACCCACCTCTATCACCTTTCCCTGCATCCTCCCTCCTGTGTCATATATTATCCATCACTGGTGTGACTGGTGTCTGCCTATATGTAACCAGTATAATCTCTCATCTCTCACCCACCTCTATCGCCTTTCCCTGCACCCTCCCTCCTGTGTCATATATTATCCATCACTGGTGTGACTGGTGTCTGCCTATATGTTACCAGTATAATCTCTCATCTCTCACCCACCTCTATCACCTTTCCCCTCATCCTCCCTCCTGTGTCATATATTATCCATCACTGGTGTGACTGGTGTCTCCCTATATGTAACCAGTATAATCTCTCACCCACCTCTATCACCTTTCCCTGCATCCTCCCTCCTGTGTCATATATTATCCCATCACTGGTGTGACTGGTGTCTCCCTATATGTAACCAGTATAATCTCTCATCTCTCACCCACCTCTATCACCTTTCCCTGCATCCTCCCTCCTGTGTCATATATTATCCATCACTGGTGTGACTGGTGTCTGCCTATATGTAACCAGTATAATCTCTCATCTCTCACCCACCCCTATCGCCTTTCCATGCACCCTCCCTCCTGTGTCATATATTATCCATCACTGGTGTGACTGGTGTCTCCCTATATGTAACCAGTATAATCTCTCACCCACCTCTATCACCTTTCCCTACATCCTCCCTCCTGTGTCATATAATATCCATCACTGGTGTGACTGGTGTCTGCCTATATGTAACCAGTATAATCTCTCACCCACCTCTATCGCCTTTCCCTGCACCCTCCCTCCTGTGTCATATATTATCCATCACTGGTGTGACTGGTGTCTCCCTATATGTAACCAGTATAATCTCTCACCCACCTCTATCACCTTTCCCCTCATCCTCCCTCCTGTGTCATATATTATCACATCACTGGTGTGACTGAGGTCTGCCTATATGTAACCAGTATAATCTCTCACCCACCTCTATCACCTTTCCCTGCACCATCCTTCCTCTGTCATATATTATCCCATCACTGGTGTGACTGGTGTCTGCCTATATGTAACCAGTATAATCTCTCATCTCTCACCCACCTCTATCACCTTTCCCTGCACCTTCCCTCCTGTGTCATATATTATCCCATCACTGGTGTGACTGGTGTCTCCCTATATGTAACCAGTATAATCTCTCACCCACCTCTATCACCTTTCCCCTCATCCTCCCTCCGGTGTCATATATTATCCATCACTGGTGTGACTGGTGTCTGCCTATATGTAACCAGTATAATCTCTCATCTCTCACCCACCTCTATCACCTTTCCCTGCACCTTCCCTCCTGTGTCATATATTATCCCATCACTGGTGTGACTGGTGTCTCCCTATATGTAACCAGTATAATCTCTCACTCACCTCTATCACCTTTCCCTGCACCCTCCCTCCTGTGTCATATATTATCCCATCACTAGTGTGACTGGGGTCTGCCTATATGTAACCAGTATAATCTCTCACCCACCTCTATCACCTTTCCCCTCATCCTCCCTTCTGTATCATATATTATCCATCACTGGTGTGACTGGTGTCTGCCTATATGTAACCAGTATAATCTCTCATCTCTCACCCACCTCTATCATATTTCCCCTGCACCCTCCCTCCTGTGTCATATATTATCCATCACTGGTGTGACTGGTGTCTGCCTATATGTAACCAGTATAATCTCTCACCCACCTCTATTACCTTTCCCTCATTCTCCCTCCTGTGTCATATATTATCCCATCAGTAGTGTGACTGGTGTCTGCCTATATGTAACCAGTATAATCTCTCATCTCTCACCCACCTCTATCACCTTTCCCCTCATCCTCCCTCCTGTATCATATATTATCCATCACTGGTGTGACTGGTGTCTGCCTATATGTAACCAGTATAATCTCTCATCTCTCACCCACCATTATCACCTTTCCCTGCATCCTCCCTCCTGTGTCATATATTATCCATCACTGGTGTGACTGGTGTCTGCCTATATGTAACCAGTATAATCTCTCACCCACCTCTATCACCTTTCCCTGCATCCTCCCTCCTGTGTCATATATTATCCATCACTGGTGTGACTGGTGTCTGAATATATGTAACCAGTATAATATCTCACCCACCTCTATCACCTTTCCCTGCACCCTCCTTCCTGTGTCATATATTATCCCATCACTGGTGTGACTGGTGTCTGCCTATATGTAACCAGTATAATCTCTCACCCACCTCTATCATCTTTCCCTGCATCCTCCCTCCTGTGTCATATATTATCCATCACTGGTGTGACTGGTGTCTGCCTATATGTAACCTGTATAATCTCTCATCTCTCACCCACCTCTATCACCTTTCCCTGCACCCTCCCTCCTGTGTCATATATTATCCCATCACTGGTGTGACTGGTGTCTGCCTATATGTAACCAGTATAATCTCTCATCTCTCACCCACCTCTATCACCTTTCCCTGCACCCTCCTTCCTGTGTCATATATTATCCCATCACTAGTGTGACTGGTGTCTGCCTATATGTAACCAGTATAATCTCTCATCTCTCACCCACCTCTATCATATTTCCCCTCATCCTCCCTCCTGTGTCATATATAATCCCATCACTGGTGTGACTGGTGTCTGCCTATATATAACCAGTATAATCTCTCATTTCTCACCCACCTCTATCATATTTCCCCTGCACCCTCCCTCCTGTGTCATATATTATCCATCACTGGTGTGACTGGTGTCTGCCTATATGTAACCAGTATAATCTCTCATCACTCACCCACCTCTATCACCTTTCCCTGCATTCTCCCTCCTGTGTCATATATTATCCCATCACTGGTGTGACTGGTGTCTGCCTATATGTAACCAGTATAATCTCTCATCTCTCACCCACCTCTATCATATTTCCCCTGCACCCTCCCTCCTGTGTCATATATTATCCCATCACTGGTGTGACTGGTGTCTGCCTATATGTAACCAGTATAATCTCTCACTTACCTCTATCACCTTTCCCTACACCCTCCCTCCTGTGTCATATATTATCCCATCACTGGTGTGACTGGTGTCTGCCTATATGTAACCAGTATAATCTCTCACTCGCCTCTATCACCTTTCCCTACATCCTCCCTCCTGTATCATATATTATCCCACCACTGGTTTGACTGGTGTCTGTCTATATGTAACCAGTATAATCTCTCACCCATCTCTATCACCTTTCCCCTCATCCTCCCTCCTGTGTCATATATTATCCCACCACTGGTGTGACTGGTGTCTGTCTATATGTAACCAGTATAATCTCTCACCCATCTCTATCACCTTTCCCTGCACCCTCCTTCCTGTGTCATATATTATCCATCACTGGTGTGACTGGGGTCTGCCTATATGTAACCAGTATAATCTCTCATCTCTCACCCACCTCTATCACCTTTCCCTGCACCCTCCCTCCTGTGTCATATATAATCCCATCACTGGTGTGACTGGTGTCTGCCTATATCAGTGTTTCCCAACCACGGTCCTCAAGGCACACTAACAGTCCTGGTATTAGTGATATCCAGGCTTGAACACAGGTGACTTAATTAGTAGCTCAGTTATTTTGATTTAACCACCATCTGTGCTGAAGCCTGGATATCACTAAAACCTGCACTGTTGGTGTGCCTTGAGGACCGCGGTTGGGAATGCCTGGCCTATATGTAACCAGTATAATCTCTCACCCACCTCTATCACATTTCCCTGCACCCTCCCTCCTGTGTCATATATTATCCATCACTGGTGTGACTGGTGTCTGAATATATGTAACCAGTATAATCTCTCATCTCTCACCCACCTCTATCACCTTTCCCCTCATCCTCCCTCCTGTGTCATATATAATCCCATCACTGGTGTGACTGGTGTCTGCCTATATGTAACCAGTATAATCTCTCACCCATCTCTATCACCTTTCCCCTCATCCTCCCTCCTGTGTCATATATAATCCCATCACTGGTGTGACTGGTGTCTGCCTATATGTAACCAGTATAATCTCTCACCCATCTCTATCACCTTTCCCCTCATCCTCCCTCCTGTGTCATATATTATCCATCACTGGTGTGACTGGTGTCTGCCTATATGTAACCAGTATAATCTCTCATCTCTCACCCACCTCTATCACCTTTCCCTGCACCCTCCCTCCTGTGTCATATATTATCCCATCAGTAGTGTGACTGGTGTCTGCCTATATGTAACCAGTATAATCTCTCATCTCTCCCCCACCTCTATCACCTTTCCCTGCACCCTCCCTCCTTTGTCATATATTATCCATCACTGGTGTGACTGGTGTCTGCCTATATGTAACCAGTATAATCTCTCATCTCTCTCCCACCTCTATCACCTTTCCCTGCACCCTCCTTCCTGTGTCATATATTATCCCATCACTGGTGTGACTGGTGTCTGCCTATATGTAACCAGTATAATCTCTCATCTCTCACCCACCTCTATCACCTTTCCCCTCATCCTCCCTCCTGTGTCGTATATTATCCCATCACTGGTGTGACTGGTGTCTGCCTATATGTAACCAGTATAATCTCTCATCTCTCACCCACCTCTATCACCTTTCCCTGCATCCTCCCTCCTGTGTCATATATTATCCATCACTGGTGTGACTGGTGTCTGCCTATATGTAACCAGTATAATCTCTCATCTCTCACCCACCTCTATCACCTTTCCCTGCACCCTCCCTCCTGTGTCATATATTATCCATCACTGGTGTGACTGGTGTCTCCCTATATGTAACCAGTATAATCTCTCACCCACCTCTATCACCTTTCCCTGCATCCTCCCTCCTGTGTCATATATTATCCCATCACTGGTGTGACTGGTGTCTCCCTATATGTAACCAGTATAATCTCTCATCTCTCACCCACCTCTATCACCTTTCCCTGCATCCTCCCTCCTGTGTCATATATTATCCATCACTGGTGTGACTGGTGTCTGCCTATATGTAACCAGTATCATCTCTCACCCACCTCTATCGCCTTTCCCTGCACCCTCCCTCCTTTGTCATATATTATCCATCACTGGTGTGACTGGTGTCTGCCTATATGTAACCAGTATAATCTCTCATCTCTCACCCACCTCTATCACCTTTCCCCTCATCCTCCCTCCTGTGTCATATATTATCACATCACTGGTGTGACTGAGGTCTGCCTATATGTAACCAGTATAATCTCTCACCCACCTCTATCACCTTTCCCTGCACCCTCCTTCCTCTGTCATATATTATCCCATCACTGGTGTGACTGGTGTCTGCCTATATGTAACCAGTATAATCTCTCATCTCTCACCCACCTCTATCACCTTTCCCTGCACCTTCCCTCCTGTGTCATATATTATCCCATCACTGGTGTGACTGGTGTCTCCCTATATGTAACCAGTATAATCTCTCACCCACCTCTATCACCTTTCCCCTCATCCTCCCTCCGGTGTCATATATTATCCATCACTGGTGTGACTGGTGTCTGCCTATATATAACCAGTATAATCTCTCATCTCTCACCCACCTCTATCACCTTTCCCTGCACCTTCCCTCCTGTGTCATATATTATCCCATCACTGGTGTGACTGGTGTCTCCCTATATGTAACCAGTATAATCTCTCACTCACCTCTATCACCTTTCCCTGCACCCTCCCTCCTGTGTCATATATTATCCCATCACTAGTGTGACTGGGGTCTGCCTATATGTAACCAGTATAATCTCTCACCCACCTCTATCACCTTTCCCCTCATCCTCCCTCCTGTATCATATATTATCCATCACTGGTGTGACTGGTGTCTGCCTATATGTAACCAGTATAATTTCTCATCTCTCACCCACCTCTATCATATTTCCCCTGCACCCTCCCTCCTGTGTCATATATTATCCATCACTGGTGTGACTGGTGTCTGCCTATATGTAACCAGTATAATCTCTCACCCACCTCTATTACCTTTCCCTCATTCTCCCTCCTGTGTCATATATTATCCCATCAGTAGTGTGACTGGTGTCTGCCTATATGTAACCAGTATAATCTCTCATCTCTCACCCACCTCTATCACCTTTCCCCTCATCCTCCCTCCTGTATCATATATTATCCATCACTGGTGTGACTGGTGTCTGCCTATATGTAACCAGTATAATCTCTCATCTCTCACCCACCATTATCACCTTTCCCTGCATCCTCCCTCCTGTGTCATATATTATCCATCACTGGTGTGACTGGTGTCTGAATATATGTAACCAGTATAATATCTCACCCACCTCTATCACCTTTCCCTGCACCCTCCTTCCTGTGTCATATATTATCCCATCACTGGTGTGACTGGTGTCTGCCTATATGTAACCAGTATAATCTCTCACCCACCTCTATCATCTTTCCCTGCATCCTCCCTCCTGTGTCATATATTATCCATCACTGGTGTGACTGGTGTCTGCCTATATGTAACCAGTATAATCTCTCATCTCTCACCCACCTCTATCACCTTTCCCTGCACCCTCCCTCCTGTGTCATATATTATCCCATCACTGGTGTGACTGGTGTCTGCCTATATGTAACCAGTATAATCTCTCACCCACCTCTATCACCTTTCCCTGCACCCTCCCTCCTGTGTCGTATATAATCCCATCACTGGTGTGACTGGTGTCTGCCTATATGTAACCAGTATAATCTCTCACCCACCTCTATCACCTTTCCCTGCATCCTCCCTCCTGTGTCATATATTATCCCATCACTGGTGTGACTGGTGTCTGCCTATATGTAACCAGTATAATCTCTCATCTCTCACCCACCTCTATCACCTTTCCCTGCATCCTCCCTCCTGTGTCATATATAATCCCATCACTGGTGTGACTGGTGTCTGCCTATATGTAACCAGTATAATCTCTCATCTCTCACCCACCTCTATCACCTTTCCCTGCATCCTCCCTCCTGTGTCATATATAATCCCATCACTGGTGTGACTGGGGTCTGCCTATATGTATCCAGTATAATCTCTCATCTCTCACCCACCTCCATCACCTTTCCCCTCACCCTCCCTCCTGTGTCATATATAATCCCATCACTGGTGTGACTAGGGTCTGCCTATATGTATCCAGTATAATCTCTCATCTCTCACCCACCTCCATCACCTTTCCCCTCATCCTCCCTCCTGTGTCATATATTATCCATCACTGGTGTGACTGGTGTCTGCCTATATGTAACCTGTATAATCTCTCATCTCTCACCCACCTCTATCACCTTTCCCTGCACCCTCCCTCCTGTGTCATATATTATCCCATCACTGGTGTGACTGGTGTCTGAATATATGTAACCAGTATAATCTCTCACCCACCTCTATCACCTTTCCCTGCATCCTCCCTCCTGTGTCATATATAATCCCATCACTGGTGTGACTGGGGTCTGCCTATATGTATCCAGTATAATCTCTCATCTCTCACCCACCTCCATCACCTTTCCCCTCACCCTCCCTCCTGTGTCATATATAATCCCATCACTGGTGTGACTGGGGTCTGCCTATATGTATCCAGTATAATCTCTCATCTCTCACCCACCTCTATCACCTTTCCCTGCATTCTCCCTCCTGTGTCATATATTATCCCATCACTGGTGTGACTGGTGTCTGCCTATATATAACCAGTATAATCTCTCATCTCTCACCCACCTCTATCATATTTCCCCTCATCCTCCCTCCTGTGTCATATATAATCCCATCACTGGTGTGACTGGTGTCTGCCTATATATAACCAGTATAATCTCTCATCACTCACCCACCTCTATCACCTTTCCCTGCATTCTCCCTCCTGTGTCATATATTATCCCATCACTGGTGTGACTGGTGTCTGCCTATATGTAACCAGTATAATCTCTCATCTTTCACCCACCTCTATCATATTTCCCCTGCACCCTCCCTCCTGTGTCATATATTATCCATCACTGGTGTGACTGGTGTCTGAATATATGTAACCAGTATAATATCTCACCCACCTCTATCACCTTTCCCTGCACCCTCCTTCCTGTGTCATATATTATCCATCACTGGTGTGACTGGTGTCTGCCTATATGTAACCAGTATAATCTCTCACCCACCTCTATCACCTTTCCCTGCACCCTCCCTCCTGTGTCATATATTATCCCATCACTGGTGTGACTGGTGTCTGCCTATATGTAACCAGTATAATCTCTCACCCACCTCTATCACCTTTCCCTGCACCCTCCCTCCTGTGTCATA
Source organism: Pseudophryne corroboree (assembly GCF_028390025.1). Taxonomy (NCBI): domain Eukaryota; kingdom Metazoa; phylum Chordata; class Amphibia; order Anura; family Myobatrachidae; genus Pseudophryne; species Pseudophryne corroboree. The sequence goes on from NC_086450.1 coordinate 518,898,792, forward strand.
TATTATCCATCACTGGTGTGACTGGTGTCTGCCTATATGTAACCAGTATAATCTCTCATCTCTCACCCACCTCTATCACCTTTCCCTGCATCCTCCCTCCTGTGTCATATATTATCCCATCACTGGTGTGACTGGTGTCTCCCTATATGTAACCAGTATAATCTCTCACCCACCTCTATCACCTTTCCCTACATCCTCCCTCCTGTGTCATATATTATCCATCACTGGTGTGACTGGTGTCTGCCTATATGTAACCAGTATAATCTCTCATCTCTCACCCACCTCTATCACCTTTCCCTGCATCCTCCCTCCTGTGTCATATATTATCCCATCACTGGTGTGACTGGTGTCTCCCTATATGTAACCAGTATAATCTCTCACCCACCTCTATCACCTTTCCCCTCATCCTCCCTCCTGTGTCATATATTATCCCATCACTGGTGTGACTGGTGTCTGAATATATGTAACCAGTATAATATCTCACTCACCTCTATCACCTTTCCCTGCACCCTCCTTCCTGTGTCATATATTATCCATCACTGGTGTGACTGGTGTCTGCCTATATGTAACCAGTATAATCTCTCACCCACCTCTATCACCTTTCCCTGCACCCTCCCTCCTGTGTCATATATTATCCCATCACTGGTGTGACTGGTGTCTGCCTATATGTAACCAGTATAATCTCTCACCCACCTCTATCACCTTTCCCTGCACCCTCCCTCCTGTGTCATATATTATCCATCACTGGTGTGACTGGTGTCTGCCTATATGTAACCAGTATAATCTCTCATCTCTCACCCACCTCTATCACCTTTCCCTGCATCCTCCCTCCTGTGTCATATATTATCCCATCACTGGTGTGACTGGTGTCTCCCTATATGTAACCAGTATAATCTCTCACCCACCTCTATCACCTTTCCCTACATCCTCCCTCCTGTGTCATATATTATCCATCACTGGTGTGACTGGTGTCTGCCTATATGTAACCAGTATAATCTCTCATCTCTCACCCACCTCTATCACCTTTCCCTGCATCCTCCCTCCTGTGTCATATATTATCCCATCACTGGTGTGACTGGTGTCTCCCTATATGTAACCAGTATAATCTCTCACCCACCTCTATCACCTTTCCCCTCATCCTCCCTCCTGTGTCATATATTATCCCATCACTGGTGTGACTGGTGTCTGCCTATATGTAACCAGTATAATCTCTCATCTCTCACCCACCTCTATCACCTTCCCCCTCATCCTCCCTCCTGTGTCATATATTATCCCATCACTGGTGTGACTGGTGTCTGCCTATATGTAACCAGTATAATCTCTCACTTACCTCTATCACTTTTCCCTACACCCTCCCTCCTGTGTCATATATTATCCCATCACTGGTGTGACTGGTGTCTGCCTATATGTAACCAGTATAATCTCTCACTCGCCTCTATCACCTTTCCCTACATCCTCCCTCCTGTATCATATATTATCCCACCACTGGTTTGACTGGTGTCTGTCTATATGTAACCAGTATAATCTCTCACCCATCTCTATCACCTTTCCCCTCATCCTCCCTCCTGTGTCATATATTATCCCACCACTGGTGTGACTGGTGTCTGCCTATATGTAACCAGTATAATCTCTCATCTCTCACCCACCTCTATCACCTTTCCCTGCACCCTCCCTCCTGTGTCATATATAATCCCATCACTGGTGTGACTGGTGTCTGCCTATATCAGTGTTTCCCAACCACGGTCCTCAAGGCACACTAACAGTCCTGGTATTAGTGATATCCAGGCTTGAACACAGGTGACTTAATTAGTAGCTCAGTTATTTTGATTTAACCATCTGTGCTGAAGCCTGGATATCACTAAAACCTGCACTGTTGGTGTGCCTTGAGGACCGCGGTTGGGAATGCCTGGCCTATATGTAACCAGTATAATCTCTCACCCACCTCTATCACATTTCCCTGCACCCTCCCTCCTGTGTCATATATTATCCATCACTGGTGTGACTGGTGTCTGAATATATGTAACCAGTATAATCTCTCATCTCTCACCCACCTCTATCACCTTTCCCCTCATCCTCCCTCCTGTGTCATATATAATCCCATCACTGGTGTGACTGGTGTCTGCCTATATGTAACCAGTATAATCTCTCACCCATCTCTATCACCTTTCCCCTCATCCTCCCTCCTGTGTCATATATAATCCCATCACTGGTGTGACTGGTGTCTGCCTATATGTAACCAGTATAATCTCTCACCCATCTCTATCACCTTTCCCCTCATCCTCCCTCCTGTGTCATATATTATCCCACCACTGGTGTGACTGGTGTCTGCCTATATGTAACCAGTATAATCTCTCATCTCTCACCCACCTCTATCACCTTTCCCTGCACCCTCCCTCCTGTGTCATATATTATCCCATCAGTAGTGTGACTGGTGTCTGCCTATATGTAACCAGTATAATCTCTCATCTCTCCCCCACCTCTATCACCTTTCCCTGCACCCTCCCTCCTTTGTCATATATTATCCATCACTGGTGTGACTGGTGTCTGCCTATATGAAACCAGTATAATCTCTCATCTCTCTCCCACCTCTATCACCTTTCCCTGCACCCTCCTTCCTGTGTCATATATTATCCCATCACTGGTGTGACTGGTGTCTGCCTATATGTAACCAGTATAATCTCTCACCCACCTCTATCACCTTTCCCCTCATCCTCCCTCCTGTGTCATATATTATCCCATCACTGGTGTGACTGGTGTCTGCCTATATGTAACCAGTATAATCTCTCATCTCTCACCCACCTCTATCACCTTTCCCTACATCCTCCCTCCTGTATCATATATTATCCCACCACTGGTGTGACTGGTGTCTGCCTATATGTAACCAGTATAATCTCTCACCCATCTCTATCACCTTTCCCCTCATCCTCCTTCCTGTGTCATATATAATCCCATCACTGGTGTGACTGGTGTCTGCCTATATGTAACCAGTATAATCTCTCATCTCTCACCCACCTCTATCATATTTCCCCTGCACCCTCCCTCCTGTGTCATATATTATCCATCACTGGTGTGACTGGTGTCTGCCTATATGTAACCAGTATAATCTCTCATCTCTCACCCACCTCTATCACATTTCCCTGCACCCTCCTTCCTGTGTCATATATTATCCCATCACTGGTGTGACTGGTGTCTGAATATATGTAACCAGTATAATATCTCATCACTCACCCACCTCTATCACATTTCCCTGCACCCTCCTTCCTGTGTCATATATTATCCAATCACTGGTGTGACTGGTGTCTGAATATATGTAACCAGTATAATATCTCACCCACCTCTATCACCTTTCCCTGCACCCTCCTTCCTGTGTCATATATTATCCATCACTGGTGTGACTGGTGTCTGCCTATATGTAACCAGTATAATCTCTCACCCACCTCTATCACCTTTCCCTGCACCCTCCCTCCTGTGTCATATATTATCCCATCACTGGTGTGACTGGTGTCTGCCTATATGTAACCAGTATAATCTCTCACCCACCTCTATCACCTTTCCCTGCACCCTCCCTCCTGTGTCATATATTATCCATCACTGGTGTGACTGGTGTCTGCCTATATGTAACCAGTATAATCTCTCATCTCTCACCCACCTCTATCACCTTTCCCTGCATCCTCCCTCCTGTGTCATATATTATCCCATCACTGGTGTGACTGGTGTCTCCCTATATGTAACCAGTATAATCTCTCACCCACCTCTATCACCTTTCCCTACATCCTCCCTCCTGTGTCATATATTATCCATCACTGGTGTGACTGGTGTCTGCCTATATGTAACCAGTATAATCTCTCATCTCTCACCCACCTCTATCACCTTTCCCCTCATCCTCCCTCCTGTGTCATATATTATCCCATCACTGGTGTGACTGGTGTCTGCCTATATGTAACCAGTATAATCTCTCATCTCTCACCCACCTCTATCACCTTTCCCCTCATCCTCCCTCCTGTGTCATATATTATCCCATCACTGGTGTGACTGATGTCTGCCTATATGTAACCAGTATAATCTCTCACCCACCTCTATCGCCTTTCCCTGCACCCTCTTTCCTCTGTCATATATTATCCCATCACTGGTGTGACTGGTGTCTGCCTATATGTAACCAGTATAATCTCTCATCTCTCACCCACCTCTATCACCTTTCCCTGCACCTTCCCTCCTGTGTCATATATTATCCCATCACTGGTGTGACTGGTGTCTCCCTATATGTAACCAGTATAATCTCTCACCCACATCTATCACCTTTCCCCTCATCCTCCCTCCGGTGTCATATATTATCCATCACTGGTGTGACTGGTGTCTGCCTATATGTAACCAGTATAATCTCTCATCTCTCACCCACCTCTATCACCTTTCCCTGCACCTTCCCTCCTGTGTCATATATTATCCCATCACTGGTGTGACTGGTGTCTGCCTATATGTAACCAGTATAATCTCTCACTCACCTCTATCACCTTTCCCTGCACCCTCCCTCCTGTGTCATATATTATCCCATCACTAGTGTGACGGGTCTGCCTATATGTAACCAGTATAATCTCTCACCCACCTCTATCACCTTTCCCCTCATCCTCCCTCCTGTATCATATATTATCCATCACTGGTGTGACTGGTGTCTGCCTATATGTAACCAGTATAATCTCTCACCCACCTCTATCACCTTTCCCCTCATCCTCCCTCCGGTGTCATATATTATCCATCACTGGTGTGACTGGTGTCTGCCTATATGTAACCAGTATAATCTCTCATCTCTCACCCACCTCTATCACCTTTCCCTGCATCCTCCCTCCTGTGTCATATATTATCCATCATTGGTGTGACTGGTGTCTGCCTATATGTAACCTGTATAATCTCTCATCTCTCACCCTCCTCTATCACCTTTCCCTGCACCCTCCCTCCTGTGTCATATATTATCCATCACTGGTGTGACTGGTGTCTGCCTATATGTAACCAGTATAATCTCTCATCTCTCACCCACCTCTATCATATTTCCCCTGCACCCTCCCTCCTGTGTCATATATTATCCATCACTGGTGTGACTGGTGTCTGCCTTTATGTAACCAGTATAATCTCTCATCTCTCACCCACCTCTATCACCTTTCCCTGCACCCTCCCTCCTGTGTCATATATTATCCCATCACTGGTGTGACTGGTGTCTGCCTATATGTAACCAGTATAATCTCTCATCTCTCACCCACCTCTATCACCTTTCCCTGCACCCTCCCTCCTGTGTCATATATAATCCCATCACTGGTGTGACTGGTGTCTGCCTATATCAGTGTTTCCCAACCACGGTCCTCAAGGCACACTAACAGTCCTGGTATTAGTGATATCCAGGCTTGAACACAGGTGACTTAATTAGTAGCTCAGTTATTTTGATTTAACCATCTGTGCTGAAGCCTGGATATCACTAAAACCTGCACTGTTGGTGTGCCTTGAGGACCGCGGTTGGGAATGCCTGGCCTATATGTAACCAGTATAATCTCTCACCCACCTCTATCACATTTCCCTGCACCCTCCCTCCTGTGTCATATATTATCCATCACTGGTGTGACTGGTGTCTGAATATATGTAACCAGTATAATCTCTCATCTCTCACCCACCTCTATCACCTTTCCCCTCATCCTCCCTCCTGTGTCATATATAATCCCATCACTGGTGTGACTGGTGTCTGCCTATATGTAACCAGTATAATCTCTCACCCATCTCTATCACCTTTCCCCTCATCCTCCCTCCTGTGTCATATATAATCCCATCACTGGTGTGACTGGTGTCTGCCTATATGTAACCAGTATAATCTCTCACCCATCTCTATCACCTTTCCCCTCATCCTCCCTCCTGTGTCATATATTATCCCACCACTGGTGTGACTGGTGTCTGCCTATATGTAACCAGTATAATCTCTCATCTCTCACCCACCTCTATCACCTTTCCCTGCACCCTCCCTCCTGTGTCATATATTATCCCATCAGTAGTGTGACTGGTGTCTGCCTATATGTAACCAGTATAATCTCTCATCTCTCCCCCACCTCTATCACCTTTCCCTGCACCCTCCCTCCTTTGTCATATATTATCCATCACTGGTGTGACTGGTGTCTGCCTATATGAAACCAGTATAATCTCTCATCTCTCTCCCACCTCTATCACCTTTCCCTGCACCCTCCTTCCTGTGTCATATATTATCCCATCACTGGTGTGACTGGTGTCTGCCTATATGTAACCAGTATAATCTCTCACCCACCTCTATCACCTTTCCCCTCATCCTCCCTCCTGTGTCATATATTATCCCATCACTGGTGTGACTGGTGTCTGCCTATATGTAACCAGTATAATCTCTCATCTCTCACCCACCTCTATCACCTTTCCCTACATCCTCCCTCCTGTATCATATATTATCCCACCACTGGTGTGACTGGTGTCTGCCTATATGTAACCAGTATAATCTCTCACCCATCTCTATCACCTTTCCCCTCATCCTCCTTCCTGTGTCATATATAATCCCATCACTGGTGTGACTGGTGTCTGCCTATATGTAACCAGTATAATCTCTCATCTCTCACCCACCTCTATCATATTTCCCCTGCACCCTCCCTCCTGTGTCATATATTATCCATCACTGGTGTGACTGGTGTCTGCCTATATGTAACCAGTATAATCTCTCATCTCTCACCCACCTCTATCACATTTCCCTGCACCCTCCTTCCTGTGTCATATATTATCCCATCACTGGTGTGACTGGTGTCTGAATATATGTAACCAGTATAATATCTCATCACTCACCCACCTCTATCACATTTCCCTGCACCCTCCTTCCTGTGTCATATATTATCCAATCACTGGTGTGACTGGTGTCTGAATATATGTAACCAGTATAATATCTCACCCACCTCTATCACCTTTCCCTGCACCCTCCTTCCTGTGTCATATATTATCCATCACTGGTGTGACTGGTGTCTGCCTATATGTAACCAGTATAATCTCTCACCCACCTCTATCACCTTTCCCTGCACCCTCCCTCCTGTGTCATATATTATCCCATCACTGGTGTGACTGGTGTCTGCCTATATGTAACCAGTATAATCTCTCACCCACCTCTATCACCTTTCCCTGCACCCTCCCTCCTGTGTCATATATTATCCATCACTGGTGTGACTGGTGTCTGCCTATATGTAACCAGTATAATCTCTCATCTCTCACCCACCTCTATCACCTTTCCCTGCATCCTCCCTCCTGTGTCATATATTATCCCATCACTGGTGTGACTGGTGTCTCCCTATATGTAACCAGTATAATCTCTCACCCACCTCTATCACCTTTCCCTACATCCTCCCTCCTGTGTCATATATTATCCATCACTGGTGTGACTGGTGTCTGCCTATATGTAACCAGTATAATCTCTCATCTCTCACCCACCTCTATCACCTTTCCCCTCATCCTCCCTCCTGTGTCATATATTATCCCATCACTGGTGTGACTGGTGTCTGCCTATATGTAACCAGTATAATCTCTCATCTCTCACCCACCTCTATCACCTTTCCCCTCATCCTCCCTCCTGTGTCATATATTATCCCATCACTGGTGTGACTGATGTCTGCCTATATGTAACCAGTATAATCTCTCACCCACCTCTATCGCCTTTCCCTGCACCCTCTTTCCTCTGTCATATATTATCCCATCACTGGTGTGACTGGTGTCTGCCTATATGTAACCAGTATAATCTCTCATCTCTCACCCACCTCTATCACCTTTCCCTGCACCTTCCCTCCTGTGTCATATATTATCCCATCACTGGTGTGACTGGTGTCTGCCTATATGTAACCAGTATAATCTCTCACTCACCTCTATCACCTTTCCCTGCACCCTCCCTCCTGTGTCATATATTATCCCATCACTAGTGTGACTGGGGTCTGCCTATATGTAACCAGTATAATCTCTCACCCACCTCTATCACGTTTCCCCTCATCCTCCCTCCTGTATCATATATTATCCATCACTGGTGTGACTGGTGTCTGCCTATATGTAACCAGTATAATCTCTCACCCACCTCTATCACCTTTCCCCTCATCCTCCCTCCGGTGTCATATATTATCCATCACTGGTGTGACTGGTGTCTGCCTATATGTAACCAGTATAATCTCTCATCTCTCACCCACCTCTATCACCTTTCCCTGCATCCTCCCTCCTGTGTCATATATTATCCATCATTGGTGTGACTGGTGTCTGCCTATATGTAACCTGTATAATCTCTCATCTCTCACCCTCCTCTATCACCTTTCCCTGCACCCTCCCTCCTGTGTCATATATTATCCATCACTGGTGTGACTGGTGTCTGCCTATATGTAACCAGTATAATCTCTCATCTCTCACCCACCTCTATCATATTTCCCCTGCACCCTCCCTCCTGTGTCATATATTATCCATCACTGGTGTGACTGGTGTCTGCCTTTATGTAACCAGTATAATCTCTCATCTCTCACCCACCTCTATCACCTTTCCCTGCACCCTCCCTCCTGTGTCATATATTATCCCATCACTGGTGTGACTGGTGTCTGCCTATATGTAACCAGTATAATCTCTCACCCACCTCTATCACCTTTCCCTGCACCCTCCCTCCTGTGTCGTATATAATCCCATCACTGGTGTGACTGGTGTCTGCCTATATGTAACCAGTATAATCTCTCACCCACCTCTATCACCTTTCCCTGCATCCTCCCTCCTGTGTCATATATAATCCCATCACTGGTGTGACTGGTGTCTGCCTATATGTAACCAGTATAATCTCTCATCTCTCACCCACCTCTATCACCTTTCCCTGCACCCTCCCTCCTGTGTCATATATTATCCATCACTGGTGTGACTGGTGTCTGCCTATATGTATCCAGTATAATCTCTCATCTCTCACCCACCTCTATCACCTTTCCCTGCACCCTCCCTCCTGTGTCATATATAATCCCATCACTGGTGTGACTGGTGTCTGCCTATATGTAACCAGTATAATCTCTCACCCACTTCTATCATATTTCCCTGCACCCTCCCTCCTGTGTCATATATTATCCATCACTGGTGTGACTGGTGTCTGCCTATATGTAACCAGTATAATCTCTCACCCACCTCTATCATATTTCCCTGCACCCTCCCTCCTGTGTCATATATTATCCATCACTGGTGTGACTGGTGTCTGCCTATATGTAACCAGTATAATCTCTCACCCACCTCTATCATCTTTCCCTGCATCCTCCCTCCTGTGTCATATATTATCCATCACTGGTGTGACTGGTGTCTGCCTATATGTAACCAGTATAATCTCTCATCACTCAGTCACCTCTATCACCTTTCCCTGCACCCTCCCTCCTGTATCATATATTATCCATCACTGGTGTGACTGGTGTCTGCCTATATGTAACCAGTATAATCTCTCATCACTCAGTCACCTCTATCACCTTTCCCCTCATCCTCCCTCCTGTGTCATATATTATCCCATCACTGGTGTGACTGGTGTCTGCCTATATGTAACCAGTATAATCTCTCACCCACCTCTATCACCTTTCCCTGCACCCTCCCTCCTGTGTCATATATTATCCATCACTGGTGTGACTGGTGTCTGCCTATATGTAACCAGTATAATCTCTCATCTCTCACCCACCTCTATCACCTTTCCCTACATCCTCCCTCCTGTGTCATATATTATCCCATCACTGGTGTGACTGGTGTCTGCCTATATGTAACCAGTATAATCTCTCATCTCTCACCCACCTCTATCATATTTCCCCTCATCCTCCCTCCTGTGTCATATATAATCCCATCACTGGTGTGACTGGTGTCTGCCTATATATAACCAGTATAATCTCTCATCTCTCACCCACCTCTATCACCTTTCCCTGCACCCTCCTTCCTGTGTCATATATTATCCATCACTGGTGTGACTGGTGTCTGCCTATATGTAACCAGTATAATCTCTCATCTCTCACCCACCTCTATCACCTTTCCCTGCATCCTCCCTCCTGTGTCATATATTATCCCATCACTGGTGTGACTGGTGTCTGCCTATATGTAACCAGTGTAATCTCTCATCTCTCACCCACCTCTATCACCTTTCCCTGCACCCTCCTTCCTGTGTCATATATTATCCCATCACTAGATTGACTGGTGTCTGCCTATATGTAACCAGTATAATCTCTCATCTCTCACCCACCTCTATCATATTTCCCCTCATCCTCCCTCCTGTGTCATATATAATCCCATCACTGGTGTGACTGGTGTCTGCCTATATATAACCAGTATAATCTCTCATTTCTCACCCACCTCTATCATATTTCCCCTGCACCCTCCCTCCTGTGTCATATATTATCCATCACTGGTGTGACTGGTGTCTGCCTATATGTAACCAGTATAATCTCTCATCACTCACCCACCTCTATCACCTTTCCCTGCATTCTCCCTCCTGTGTCATATATTATCCCATCACTGGTGTGACTGGTGTCTGCCTATATGTAACCAGTATAATCTCTCATCTCTCACCCACCTCTATCACCTTTCCCTCATCCTCCCTCCTGTGTCATATATAATCCCATCACTGGTGTGACTGGTGTCTGCCTATATGTAACCAGTATAATCTCTCATTTCTCACCCACCTCTATCACCTTTCCCCTCATCCTCCCTCCTGTGTCATATATAATCCCATCACTGGTGTGACTGGTGTCTGCCTATATGTAACCAGTATAATCTCTCATCTCTCACCCACCTCTATCATATTTCCCCTGCACCCTCCCTCCTGTGTCATATATTATCCCATCACTGGTGTGACTGGTGTCTGCCTATGTGTAACCAGTATAATCTCTCATCTCTCACCCACCTCTATCATATTTCCCCTGCACCCTCCCTCCTGTGTCATATATTATCCCATCACTGGTGTGACTGGTGTCTGCCTATATGTAACCAGTATAATCTCTCACCCACCTCTATCACCTTTCCCCTCATCCTCCCTCCTGTGTCATATATTATCCCATCACTGGTGTGACTGGTGTCTGCCTATATGTAACCAGTATAATCTCTCACTTACCTCTATCACCTTTCCCTACACCCTCCCTCCTGTGTCATATATTATCCCATCACTGGTGTGACTGGTGTCTGCCTATATGTAACCAGTATAATCTCTCACCCATCTCTATCACCTTTCCCCTCATCCTCCCTCCTGTGTCATATATTATCCCACCACTGGTGTGACTGGTGTCTGTCTATATGTAACCAGTATAATCTCTCACCCATCTCTATCACCTTTCCCTGCACCCTCTTTCCTGTGTCATATATTATCCATCACTGGTGTGACTGGGGTCTGCCTATATGTAACCAGTATAATCTCTCATCTCTCACCCACCTCTATCACCTTTCCCCTCATCCTCCCTCCTGTGTCATATATTATCCCATCACTGGTGTGACTGGTGTCTGCCTTTATGTAACCAGTATAATCTCTCTTCTCTCACCCACCTCTATCACCTTTCCCTGCACCCTCCCTCCTGTGTCATATATAATCCCATCACTGGTGTGACTGGTGTCTGCCTATATGTAACCAGTATAATCTCTCACCCACCTCTATCACATTTCCCTGCACCCTCCCTCCTGTGTCATATATTATCCATCACTGGTGTGACTGGTGTCTGAATATATGTAACCAGTATAATCTCTCATCTCTCACCCACCTCTATCACCTTTCCCCTCATCCTCCCTCCTGTGTCATATATAATCCCATCACTGGTGTGACTGGTGTCTGCCTATATGTAACCAGTATAATCTCTCATTTCTCACCCACCTCTATCACCTTTCCCCTCATCCTCCCTCCTGTGTCATATATAATCCCATCACTGGTGTGACTGGTGTCTGCCTATATGTAACCAGTATAATCTCTCATTTCTCACCCACCTCTATCACCTTTCCCCTCATCCTCCCTCCTGTGTCATATATAATCCCATCACTGGTGTGACTGGTGTCTGCCTATATGTAACCAGTATAATCTCTCACCCACCTCTATCACATTTCCCTGCACCCTCCCTCCTGTGTCATATATTATCCCATCACTGGTGTGACTGGTGTCTGCCTTTATGTAACCAGTATTATCTCTCATCTCTCACCCACCTCTATCACCTTTCCCCTCATCCTCCCTCCTGTGTCATATATAATCCCATCACTGGTGTGACTGGTGTCTGCCTATATGTAACCAGTATAATCTCTCACCCACCTCTATCACATTTCCCTGCACCCTCCCTCCTGTGTCATATATTATCCATCACTGGTGTGACTGGTGTCTGAATATATGTAACCAGTATAATCTCTCATCTCTCACCCACCTCTATCACCTTTCCCCTCATCCTCCCTCCTGTGTCATATATAATCCCATCACTGGTGTGACTGGTGTCTGCCTATATGTAACCAGTATAATCTCTCACCCATCTCTATCACCTTTCCCCTCATCCTCCCTCCTGTGTCATATATAATCCCATCACTGGTGTGACTGGTGTCTGCCTATATGTAACCAGTATAATCTCTCACCCATCTCTATCACCTTTCCCCTCATCCTCCCTCCTGTGTCATATATTATCCATCACTGGTGTGACTGGTGTCTGCCTATATGTAACCAGTATAATCTCTCATCTCTCACCCACCTCTATCACCTTTCCCTGCACCCTCCCTCCTGTGTCATATATTATCCCATCAGTAGTGTGACTGGTGTCTGCCTATATGTAACCAGTATAATCTCTCATCTCTCCCCCACCTCTATCACCTTTCCCTGCACCCTCCCTCCTTTGTCATATATTATCCATCACTGGTGTGACTGGTGTCTGCCTATATGTAACCAGTATAATCTCTCATCTCTCACCCACCTCTATCACCTTTCCCTGCACCCTCCTTCCTGTGTCATATATTATCCATCACTGGTGTGACTGGTGTCTGCCTATATGTAACCAGTATAATCTCTCACTCACCTCTATCACCTTTCCCCTCATCCTCTCTTCTGTGTCATATATAATCCCATCACTGGTGTGACTGGTGTCTGCATATATGTAACCAGTATAATCTCTCACCCACCTCTATCACCTTTCCCCTCATCCTCCCTCCTGTGTCATATATAATCCCATCACTGGTGTGACTGGTGTCTGCCTATATGTAACCAGTATAATCTCTCACCCACCTCTATCACCTTTCCCCTCATCCTCCCTCCTGTGTCATATATTATCCCATCACTGGTGTGACTGGTGTCTGCCTATATGTAACCAGTATAATCTCTCACCCATCTCTATCACCTTTCCCCTCATCCTCCCTCCTGTGTCATATATTATCCATCACTTGTGTGACTGGTGTCTGCCTATATGTAACCAGTATAATCTCTTAGTCACCTCTATCACCTTTCCCCACTCCCTCCCTCCTGGTGACCGGGTGGTCACAACTAAAGGGTGTGATTGTAGATCATTGTTATGTCTATGAGTAGCTCTATCCTGCTCATTAGTGAGTCAGTCTCATTGTTATTGCATGTCCATTGATACACGATATGTAGTTCGCAATTTGTGTCAAGTGTCATACGTTTTTCCTTTTTGTATTTGATTTTTTCTTGTTTGTACACCTGTACCTGTGTGTTTAATTTCTCAAGCCAATCAGTATTGGGATCATTTTCTAAAGTGACTTTGTGCTTAATTTCCAAATTAGCATTTTTCTCTTTAATACGATTCAGGTCTTTAGTGGATTGTTCAATAATTAATAAGATAAGATGAAGGGATCACTTAATCAGTATCCCAAGCCAGCGTCTGCAGAATGCTTGCTTATGTCGCCCTATTGTTGGGCAGTTTTTGACTCTTAGCCCCCTGGAGATAGAAATAGTAATTCCCGATATAATGCATCAGCTGATGCGTTTAAACCAATGATCAGATCTTTGTCACAGGCTGGATTAGTGAAGTTAATATTGATTTACTTTATATTATTTTATCTTATATTTATTGGCAGAGTGTTGTGGGCTATCTGGTGCACTGACGTCAGACCACACACTTAGTGACTTAACCAGTAACGCAGGTTTATTTAGTGAACACAGGTGAATCAGATGTAACACTGATAGCAGTAATCAGGAGCCCATATATCACACAAGGTAACAGCATTAGGTAGTGGTACTTATCAGGAGATGTCTGTGGTGGTGAACCATGGAGGACTGCCCGGCCGTGCAGTCTGACTCCCACTGTAGAGAAGATGCATGCACTGAAACACTGAGTCCATACCCTCCAAGTGGACCTTTTTTTTATGGTCTGTACTGATTTTTGAAAGTATAGGAAAAGGGGCGTGGCCATGCCCCCCCTTTACCTGTGGCCACGCCCCCTTTCCTAATTTGTAGCACTTTTTATGTGTAAAATGTTGGAAGGTATGTGAGTCTCTGTAGCTGGGATCTGCACACTTGTACACCAGAACTCTGTCTCTCAGGCTCTGCTGTGTGTCACACTTTCCTCACTCTCTCACTGAGATGGAGGGACAGGAACCTACATCATATAACTCCTGGCACTAGAGGTCTGACACTCGGGGATGCACCCATTGCCTGATACACAGAAGGAGACAGCTACAGAGTGCACCATATCCTAACAATATTGATTCTATATTTTCCAGCACTGTAACCCTTCTTCAGATAAGTTCCTGGAGCACAATACCCCTTTACTTTGATAGTTTACACTGGGTGAATCCTTTCAAGCTGACCAATAAGAATTCCCTGATGCTGTCTGGTCTTAAATTGACACATATGCCACTGATTAGTCCATGAAGCATGAGTAGGAAATGGTTTCATTGAGTCCCAATGGAGTTAATGAGTTCAGAGTGTCTATCCAGAGAGATTCCACCTGTAGCAGCCTCTTATCTCTGTCACCTCCCCAACCCTCCCCTTTTTTTTGCTGGGACGTGGTCAGTGCTCTTGTGTGATAGGGCGGCCAGTGAATGTTTTTGTTCCTTGAAGTGATGGGCCACAGGTTGGTCCACATCTTGGCCCTGATGAGATTTTCTAATGGCAGACCAGTTTTCTGTCATGCGTTCATGAAAAGTATACACTATCTTACCAACATATATCAGGCGGCAAGGGCACTTGATGAGGTAGACAGTATATTGCCGGTGCACGTACAACAGCACATGATGAATAGATATCTGTTTGCTCGACCATGGGTGCATGACATATTTCCTGGTTTATAAATAACTGCAGGTAGTGCAGCCCGTGCACCTATAACAGTGATTCTCAACCTCGATCCTCAAGTACCCTCAATAGTTCATGTTTTCCAGGTCTCCTCACAGGATTGCAAGTGAAATAATTTGCTCCACCTGTGGGTCTTTTATAATGTGTCAGTGAGTAATGAATACACCTGTGCACCTGCTGGGTCACCTGGAAAACATGAACTATTGGGGGTACTTGAGGACCGAGGTTGAGAACCACTGACCTATAACACTCTGGTGTTCTACGCAGGAAGTGTTGTTCACTTCTAGGAGATCCCCTATGTCATAGTGAACTAACCAGTCCTTTAAGTTCCTGCCTCTCTTGTAATACATCGTAACTCTCGACCCAAGTAAGGGTGCAATATGCTGATCTGTGTTCATAATCTGCCGCAGACTTTTGGTAACTGAACTGATGTGATTACTGGCAGTATTGTAACTGGTGCTGAAGGACAAGGCATTACTATTTTTTGTTGTGCCCGCGGACATTCCATCTCCTTTTCTTTGGCACACTCTAAGTCCTTTAATAGGTAACCTCTCTCTGAATATTTCTTGTCATATTATCAATCTCTGTGGCTGCACGTTTGTCATCATGAGTAATTCTTCATATCCAAAGAAATTGGGAATATGGGAGTCTTTTTCAAGGATGTGGGATGGTGGCTCTGGGCATGTAAAACAGTGCTGGAATCTGTAGGCTTGTGATAAACCATAGTATCAAAATTAGTGCCATTCCATCTGATAAGTAAATCCAAGAAGTTGATCCCCTCATGGTTATGAGTGTACGTGAACTTAGTGGAATGGTGCATCTGGTTGATGTTACTTATAGCTGATTCAAAACTGCTGGGCTGTGCCAGACCATAAAACAAAAATGTCATCAATATAATGACAAAAGAAACAAACATATTGGTGAAATTCTGGACTTTTTCCAACTGGAACATGAAAATATTGTAAAAGAGTGGGCCATGTGTGACCCAAGAATGCACCCATTCTTCTGTACACAGTAGTAACATTGGATTCCAGGAAACATACTAGGGATTTGGGTCTGTCAGAACTTTGACCCAGGGAGCCCGTTCAGGCCCATCCACTTGATGGATTTGGAAGAAAACTTCCTAGAGTGGTAACATTGGATCCCAGAAGATGGCTCCTAACAACTACACAGCCCCCATTCCCACTATTCCCTCATTTCTCACTACTACGCGGCCCCCATTCCCACTGTTCCCTCATTTCTCACTACTACGCGGCCCCCATTCCCACTGTTCCCTCATTTCTCACTACTGCACAGCCCCCATTCCCACTGTTCCCTCATTTCTCACTACTGCACGGCCCCCATTCCCACAGTTCCATCATTTCTCACTACTACACGGCCCCCATTCCCGCTGTTCCATCATTTCTCACTACTACACGGCCCCCATTCCCGCTGTTCCATCATTTATCACTACTACACGGCCCCCATTCCCGCTGTTCCCTCATTTCTCACTACTACACGGCCCCCATTCCCACTGTTCCCTCATTTCTCACTACTACACGGCCCCCATTCCCACTGTTCCATCATTTCTCACTAATACACAGCCCCCATTCCCGCTGTTCCCTTATTTCTCACTACTACACAGCCCCCATTCCCAATGTTCCATCATTTATCACTACTACACAGCCCCCATTCCCACTGTTCCATCATTTCTCACTACTACACAGCCCCCATTCCCACTGTTCCCTCATTTCTCACTACTGCACAGCCCCCATTCCCACTGTTCCATCATTTCTCACTACTACACAGCCCCCATTCCCACTGTTCCATCATTTCTCAGTACTACACAGCCCCCATTCCCACTGTTCCATCATTTCTCACTGCTACACAGCCCCCATTCCCACTGTTCCATCATTTCTCACTACTACACAGCCCCCATTCCCACTGTTCCCTCATTTCTCACTACTACACAGCCCCCATTCCCACTGTTCCATCATTTCTCACTGCTACACGGCCCCATTCCCACTGTTCCATCATTTATCACTACTACACGGCCCCCATTCCCACTGTTCCATCATTTCTCACTGCTACACAGCCCCCATTCCCTCTGTTCCATCATTTCTCACTGCTACACAACCCCCATTCCCACTGTTCCATCATTTCTCACTACTACACAGCCCCCATTCCCACTGTTCCATCATTTCTCACTACTACACAGCCCCCATTCCCACTGTTCCATCATTTCTCACTGCTACACGGCCCCATTCCCACTGTTCCATCATTTATCACTACTACACGGCCCCCATTCCCACTGTTCCATCATTTCTCACTGCTACACAGCCCCCATTCCCTCTGTTCCATCATTTCTCACTGCTACACAACCCCCATTCCCACTGTTCCATCATTTCTCACTACTACACAGCCCCCATTCCCACTGTTCCATCATTTCTCAGTACTACACAGCCCCCATTCCCACTGTTCCATCATTTCTCACTGCTACACAGCCCCCATTCCCACTGTTCCATCATTTCTCACTACTACACAGCCCCCATTCCCACTGTTCCCTCATTTCTCACTACTACACAGCCCCCATTCCCACTGTTCCATCATTTCTCACTGCTACACGGCCCCATTCCCACTGTTCCATCATTTATCACTACTACACGGCCCCCATTCCCACTGTTCCATCATTTCTCACTGCTACACAGCCCCCATTCCCTCTGTTCCATCATTTCTCACTGCTACACAACCCCCATTCCCACTGTTCCATCATTTCTCACTACTACACAGCCCCCATTCCCTCATTTCTCACTATTGCACAGCCCCCATTCCCACTGTTCCATCATTTCTCACTGCTACACTGCCCCCATTCCCACTGCTCCTTCATTTCTCACTGCTACACTGCCCCCATTCCCACTCTTCCATCATTTCTCACTACTACACACACCCCATTCCCACTGTTCCATCATTTCTCACTGCTACACAGCCCCCATTCCCACTGTTCCATCATTTCTCACTACTACACAGCCCCCATTCCCACTGTTCCCTCATTTCTCACTACTACACGGCCCCCATTCCCACTGTTCCATCATTTATCACTACTACACGGCCCCCATTCCCGCTGTTCCCTCATTTCTCACTACTACACGGCCCCCATTCCCACTGTTCCATCATTTATCACTACTACACGGCACCCATTCCCACTGTTCCATCATTTCTCACTACTACACGGCCCCCATTCCCGCTGTTCCATCATTTCTCACTACTACACGGCCCCCATTCCCGCTGTTCCATCATTTATCACTACTACACGGCCCCCATTCCCGCTGTTCCATCATTTCTCACTACTACACGGCCCCCATTCCCACTGTTCCCTCATTTCTCACTACTACACAGCCCCCATTCCCACTGTTCCCTCATTTCTCACTACTACACGGCCCCCATTCCCACTGTTCCATCGATTCTCCCCGGTGCACAGCCCCCATTCCAACTGTTCTATCATCTCTCACTACTACACGGCCCCCATTCCCGCTGTTCCATCATTTCTCACTACTACACGGCCCCCATTCCCACTGTTCCATCATTTCTCACTACTACACAGCCCCCATTCCCACTGTTCCATCATTTCTCACTACTACACAGCCCCCATTCCCACTGTTCCATCATTTCTCACTACTACACAACCCCCATTCCCACTGTTCCGTTATTTCTCACTACTACACGGTCCCCATTCCCACTGTTCCCTCATTTCTCACTACTACACGGCACCCATTCCCACTGTTCCCTCATTTCTCACTACTACACAGCCCCCATTCCCACTGTTCCCTCATTTCTCACTACTACACGGCCCCCATTCCCGCTGTTCCATCATTTCTCACTGCTACACAGCCCCCATTCCCACTGTTCCCTCATTTCTCACTACTACACAGCCCCCATTCCAACTCTTCCATAATTTCTCACTACTACACAGCCCCCATTCCCACTGTTCCATCATTTCTCACTACCACACAGCCCCCATTCCCACTGTTCCATCATTTCTCACTACTACACGGCCCCCATTCCCACTCTTCCATCATTTCTCACTACTACACAACCCCCATTCCCACTGTTCCCTCATTTCTCACTACTACACAGCCCCCATTCCCACTGTTCCATCGATTCTCCCCGGTGCACAGCCCCCATTCCCACTGTTCCATCGATTCTCCCCGGTGCACAGCCACCATTCCCACTGTTCCATCGATTCTCCCCGGTGCACAGCCCCCATTCCCACTGATCCATCGATTCTCCCCGGTGCACAGCCCCTATTCCCACTGATCCATCGATTCTCCCCGGTGCACAGCCCCCATTCCCACTGATCCATCGATTCTCCCCGGTGCACAGCCCCTATTCCCACTGATCCATCGATTCTCCCCGGTGCACAGCCCCTATTCCCACTGTTCCATCGATTCTCCCCGGTGCACAGCCCCTATTCCCACTGATCCATCGATTCTCCCCGGTGCACAGCCCCCATTCCCACTGATCCATCGATTCTCCCCGGTGCACAGCCCCTATTCCCACTGATCCATCGATTCTCCCCGGTGCACAGCCCCTATTCCCACTGATCCATCGATTCTCCCCGGTGCACAGCCCCTATTCCCACTGATCCATCGATTCTCCCCGGTGCACAGCCCCTATTCCCACTGATCCATCGATTCTCCCCGGTGCACAGCCCCCATTCCCACTGATCCATCGATTCTCCCCGGTGCACAGCCCCTATTCCCACTGATCCATCGATTCTCCCTGGTGCACAGCCCCTATTCCCACTGATCCATCGATTCTCCCCGGTGCACAGCCCCTATTCCCACTGTTCCATCGATTCTCCCCGGTGCACAGCCCCTATTCCCACTGTTCCATCGATTCTCCCCGGTGCACAGCCACCATTCCCACTGTTCCATCGATTCTCCCCGGTGCACAGCCCCCATTCCCACTGATCCATCGATTCTCCCCGGTGCACAGCCCCTATTCCCACTGATCCATCGATTCTCCCCGGTGCACAGCCCCTATTCCCACTGTTCCATCGATTCTCCCCGGTGCACAGCCACCATTCCCACTGTTCCATCGATTCTCCCTGGTGCACAGCCCCTATTCCCACTGATCCATCGATTCTCCCCGGTGCACAGCCCCTATTCCCACTGTTCCATCGATTCTCCCCGGTGCACAGCCACCATTCCCACTGTTCCATCGATTCTCCCCGGTGCACAGCCCCTATTCCCACTGTTCCATCGATTCTCCCCGGTGCACAGCCACCATTCCCACTGTTCCATCGATTCTCCCCGGTGCACAGCCCCCATTCCCACTGATCCATCGATTCTCCCCGGTGCACAGCCCCTATTCCCACTGATCCATCGATTCTCCCCGGTGCACAGCCCCTATTCCCACTGTTCCATCGATTCTCCCCGGTGCACAGCCACCATTCCCACTGTTCCATCGATTCTCCCCGGTGCACAGCCCCTATTCCCACTGATCCATCGATTCTCCCCGGTGCACAGCCCCTATTCCCACTGTTCCATCGATTCTCCCCGGTGCACAGCCCCTATTCCCACTGATCCATCGATTCTCCCCGGTGCACAGCCACCATTCCCACTGTTCCATCGATTCTCCCCGGTGCACAGCCCCTATTCCCACTGATCCATCGATTCTCCCCGGTGCACAGCCCCTATTCCCACTGATCCATCGATTCTCCCCGGTGCACAGCCCCTATTCCCACTGATCCATCGATTCTCCCCGGTGCACAGCCCCTATTCCCACTGTTCCATCGATTCTCCCCGGTGCACAGCCACCATTCCCACTGTTCCATCGATTCTCCCCGGTGCACAGCCACCATTCCCACTGTTCCATCGATTCTCCCCGGTGCACAGCCCCTATTCCCACTGATCCATCGATTCTCCCCGGTGCACAGCCCCTATTCCCACTGTTCCATCGATTCTCCCCGGTGCACAGCCCCTATTCCCACTGATCCATCGATTCTCCCCGGTGCACAGCCACCATTCCCACTGTTCCATCGATTCTCCCCGGTGCACAGCCCCTATTCCCACTGATCCATCGATTCTCCCCGGTGCACAGCCCCTATTCCCACTGATCCATCGATTCTCCCCGGTGCACAGCCCCTATTCCCACTGTTCCATCGATTCTCCCCGGTGCACAGCCACCATTCCCACTGTTCCATCGATTCTCCCCGGTGCACAGCCCCCATTCCCACTGATCCATCGATTCTCCCCGGTGCACAGCCCCTAATCCCACTGATCCATCGATTCTCCCCGGTGCACAGCCCTATTCCCACTGTTCCATCGATTCTCCCCGGTGCACAGCCACCATTCCCACTGTTCCATCGATTCTCCCCGGTGCACAGCCCCTATTCCCACTGTTCCATCGATTCTCCCCGGTGCACAGCCCCCATTCCCACTGATCCATCGATTCTCCCCGGTGCACAGCCCCTAATCCCACTGATCCATCGATTCTCCCCGGTGCACAGCCCTATTCCCACTGTTCCATCGATTCTCCCCGGTGCACAGCCACCATTCCCACTGTTCCATCGATTCTCCCCGGTGCACAGCCCCTATTCCCACTGATCCATCGATTCTCCCCGGTGCACAGCCCCCATTCCCACTGATCCATCGATTCTCCCCGGTGCACAGCCCCTATTCCCACTGATCCATCGATTCTCCCCGGTGCACAGCCCCTATTCCCACTGTTCCATCGATTCTCCCCGGTGCACAGCCACCATTCCCACTGTTCCATCGATTCTCCCCGGTGCACAGCCACCATTCCCACTGTTCCATCGATTCTCCCCGGTGCACAGCCCCTATTCCCACTGATCCATCGATTCTCCCCGGTGCACAGCCCCTATTCCCACTGATCCATCGATTCTCCCCGGTGCACAGCCCCTATTCCCACTGTTCCATCGATTCTCCCCGGTGCACAGCCCCTATTCCCACTGATCCATCGATTCTCCCCGGTGCACAGCCACCATTCCCACTGTTCCATCGATTCTCCCCGGTGCACAGCCCCTATTCCCACTGATCCATCGATTCTCCCCGGTGCACAGCCCCTATTCCCACTGATCCATCGATTCTCCCCGGTGCACAGCCCCTATTCCCACTGTTCCATCGATTCTCCCCGGTGCACAGCCACCATTCCCACTGTTCCATCGATTCTCCCCGGTGCACAGCCCCCATTCCCACTGATCCATCGATTCTCCCCGGTGCACAGCCCCTAATCCCACTGATCCATCGATTCTCCCCGGTGCACAGCCCTATTCCCACTGTTCCATCGATTCTCCCCGGTGCACAGCCACCATTCCCACTGTTCCATCGATTCTCCCCGGTGCACAGCCCCTATTCCCACTGATCCATCGATTCTCCCCGGTGCACAGCCCCTATTCCCACTGTTCCATCGATTCTCCCCGGTGCACAGCCCCTATTCCCACTGATCCATCGATTCTCCCCGGTGCACAGCCACCATTCCCACTGTTCCATCGATTCTCCCCGGTGCACAGCCCCTATTCCCACTGATCCATCGATTCTCCCCGGTGCACAGCCCCTATTCCCACTGTTCCATCGATTCTCCCCGGTGCACAGCCCCTATTCCCACTGATCCATCGATTCTCCCCGGTGCACAGCCACCATTCCCACTGTTCCATCGATTCTCCCCGGTGCACAGCCCCTATTCCCACTGATCCATCGATTCTCCCCGGTGCACAGCCCCTATTCCCACTGTTCCATCGATTCTCCCCGGTGCACAGCCACCACACCCTTTGTTCCCACTGATCCACGTTTCCATCACTGTTTGGCACACAGTCCCCTGAACACTGGTAACACTTTCCTATATTTCTCATCTTTCTTCCCCAGATGAGA
Source organism: Pseudophryne corroboree (assembly GCF_028390025.1). Classification (NCBI taxonomy): domain Eukaryota; kingdom Metazoa; phylum Chordata; class Amphibia; order Anura; family Myobatrachidae; genus Pseudophryne; species Pseudophryne corroboree. Next base: position 518,921,919 of record NC_086450.1, read on the forward strand.
TCATGTCCCAGTTTCCTCCTCGGGATAAAGATTTGACAGCGAGACCAGAGGAGAGAAGGTGAGAGGAGTGAAGTAGAGATGTGTGAGGGTTGGGGGACAATAACATATTATGTAATAATATAGATAAAGGAAATGTACTGGCGCCAGCTGAAATTCAATGACAGAGTCTATATATAAAAATATATATATCTTTAATAAATATCTCTAGGAGAATTTAGCTAATCTCTCAAGGATAAAACAACCCCATTAAAAGATGAACACTGTAGGAAGCCACAGGGTATTAACCCTTTCAATTTAAATGTCCACAATTCCTGGCTAGGACACTAATCCACATTGGCCCACAAGTTATTTTTTATATAACTTTTTACCAGACTTGCTTCCGGATAAAAGTCCCCTAGGAGTCCCAAGCAAATGGAATCCAGATGGCAATTGGGGATAAGTCCGGGTCTGTAGAGAAACTTGTGTCGGAGTTTGATCCAGTGGATGCTGATGGGTCCAAATAACGCCAGGAGGTGGATGGGGTGCTGGTACCTGTGGTCCTACAAGGAAAGCTCAACGCGTTTCGCTGGTCTAATGGATGCCAGCTTCCTCAGGAGCATGAGTCCAATGTCCAGTATATGAATAATATATACCCTTACTCATTAGGGATTAGTTGGAAACATCTGTTAGCCTTGCTAACACATTACAATTCATGACACAAACCTAGTGTTCAGCCACAGCAGAAGGCAATCTACAATAAACCAACTTTAATAGAGTTCATTATTTATTAAAACAAGTTCTCCAAAAGGCATAAAAGTGTATATTTGTATTACACGGTTTATGTCATGTGATCGCCCCCGATCACATGACACTAGATACCTAATGATGTCAGTATTAGAGAATCAAAACAAACGCGCGCCTTGACCACGTGACCAGCTCCGATCACGTGGTCAGGCTGACGCGTCATGCGTCTCACGGAGCGAAGGGGAGTGTCGTCCTGCATTATTGCTTTTCAGTATGTTTCCGCCCGGGACCACGTGATTGTCTTCGATCACGTGACCCCGCCAGTCCATTATGCGGTTCACAGACCAGGAAGCGGTCTTATCGCTCCGTGGAACGCATGCGTATGGGATGAGGAAGTACATCCTGCACTTTTAAATTCTTAGCTTGCAGTACTTAATAACATTATATGGATACCAAGAGTAGCATATATGGTTAGAATTTTAACACATACTAATAAAAATATAATAATATAATAATAAATACAGAAAAAGGAGAGATGGAATGAATGAAATGAATTAAATCACCAGATGTTGCAATTTAAACTAAGACAATACAAATAAACTAATAAAATATCCAACCATATTTGTCCAGAGATATCGGGGAGAGAATAGCTGGAGGAACATATAGGATTACTAATGTCTGACCTTATATTACTACTATTATCATACTGAACGAATCAAACAATGATATTCTCGCATTGGCGAAAAATTTCCTTTTCTCAGCCCTTAAAAAAGAAACCCACATATAAGGCACACCTATATAAGGCACACCTATCTCTGAGGCTTATATGGATATACCTGATTTAAGGGAAATATAACAGTTAGAGGAAGGGGGGAACAGGAAAGTGGATGTGATAAGGATAGTACTCACTGGCCGATGGCAGAGAGATGTGTGCTGAGCGAACCGCTCAGCACACATCTCTCCCGGCGCTCAGCACACATCTCTCCCGGCGCTCAGCACACATCTCTCCCGGCGCTCAGCACAGCGCGATCTGTGCTGAGCGTGCGGGGGGAGACGGGGGGCCGCTCACTTCACCCAGCGGGTGAAGTGAGCGACCCGCTAGATTGGCCTGCATGCAGGCCAATCTAGCAGCAGCGATAGCGATGTGCGGGGCTGCGCATCGCTATCGCTGAGGGGGCTACACACGGAGCGATCGTGCTTAAAATCTAAGCAGTCTAGTCAGATTGCTCCGATTTTAAGCAGCGATCGCTCCGTGAGTACCCCCCTTTAAATGACAATTGGATTTTGCATATGGAAGTCCTTATCCGTATTAACGGATTGCATTTAACTCAATTCTCTCGTTAAGCCCATCTGGATGTAGTGAGCCAAACTTCAGAATCCAGTAAACCTCCCTACAGCACAGCTTATTAAACCTGTCACCACCCCTTGGTGTGGGTGCAACGTGTTCCAAACAGATCAGGGACAAACTTTTCGGATCACCCATATGTGTCTGTGAGAAGTGTCTCGATACACTATGTTTTTCATATCTCCTCATGATGTTCCTGTGGTGCTCCATGAATCTCGTTTGTATGGGTCTTGTGGTTCTCCCCACATAGTTAAGCCCGCACCCGCAGGTTAGGAGATATATTACGTAGTTCGTATCGCAGTTCATGAATGTTTTCAATTTATATTGTTCATCATTCCCTGGTATGATCAAAGAGCATATTTTTTATGCATATGTTTACATGTAGTGCATCTAGTTTTCCCACATCTGAAACACCCATTCGGTTTAGTTTACAACCACAGACAGCCTGTCGGAGTATCTATCTTTTTCTTTATGGGGTCCAAGAAGGAGGGAGCTAATATGGTCTTCAAAGAACGTTTTTTTTTTAAAACCACTGAAGGTTTAGAGGGAAGAATTTGACTCAGAGTACGGTCCTGTCTTAGGACCCTATAATTTTTAAAAATGATAAAACGAATCTCTTGAGCTGAGTTGTTATATTTGCAAACAAAGGCTAGTTGTCTATCCTCTTTTGTACTTATTTGGTTTATATCTTTATTCTTATTTTCGTCCCTAATTATTCTATCTTTATTCTTGGAAGTAAGAAGTTTATTCCTATCCATATGATAAACTTCACTGAAAGCTTGTTGGAGGAGTTTCTCAGGGTATTTTCTCTGTCTTAGAGAGTCCATAAGTTCCTTAGCCTGCCTTGAAAAGGTCTCAATATTAGAACAATTGCGTCTGAGCCGCATCATCTGCTCCTTGGGAATGTTGCGTTTCCAAGGGGCAAAATGAGGGCTCTCATAATGTAAATATGAGAAAGTACTAACTGACTTAGTATAATTTGATGTGACAATCTGATTATCAACAATCAACAATTTGGACCATTCAGCATCCACTGGATCAAACTCCGACACAAGTTTCTCTACAGACCCGGACTTATCCCAAATTGCCATCTGGATTCCATTTGCATGGGACTCCTAGGGGACTTTTATCCGGAAGCAAGTCTGGTAAAAAGTTATATACAAAATAACTTGTGGGCAAATGTGGATTAGTGTCCTAGCCAGGAATTGTGGACATTTACATTGAAAGGGTTAATAGTATACCCTGTGGCTTCCTACAGTGTTCATCTTTTAATGGGGTTGTTTTATCCTTGAGAGATTAGCTAAATTCTCCTAGAGATATTTATTAAAGATATATATATTTCTCTATCGTCCTAGTGGATGCTGGGGTTCCTGAAAGGACCATGGGGAATAGCGGCTCCGCAGGAGACAGGGCACAAAAGTAAAGCTTTCCGATCAGGTGGTGTGCACTGGCTCCTCCCCCTATGACCCTCCTCCAAGCCAGTTAGATTTTTGTGCCCGGCCGAGAAGGGTGCAATCTAGGTGGCTCTCCTAAAGAGCTGCTTAGAAAAGTTTAGCTTAGGTTTTTTATTTTACAGTGAGTCCTGCTGGCAACAGGATCACTGCAACGAGGGACTTAGGGGAGAAGAAGTGAACTCACCTGCGTGCAGGATGGATTGGCTTCTTGGCTACTGGACATCAGCTCCAGAGGGACGATCACAGGTACAGCCTGGATGGTCACCGGAGCCTTGCCGCCGGCCCCCTTGCAGATGCTGAAGTAAGAAGAGGTCCAGAATCGGCGGCAGAAGACTCCTCAGTCTTCTAAAGGTAGCGCACAACACTGCAGCTGTGCGCCATTTTCCTCTCAGCACACTTCACACGGCAGTCACTGAGGGTGCAGGGCGCTGGGAGGGGGGCGCCCTGGGAGGCAAATGAATACCTATTTTGGCTAAAAATACCTCACATATAGCCTCCGGAGGCTATATGGAGATATTTAACCCCTGCCAGAATCTGTTAAGAGCGGGAGACGAGGCCGCCGAAAAAGGGGCGGGGCCTATCTCCTCAGCACACAGCGCCATTTTCCCTCACAGAAAGGCTGGAGGGAAGGCTCCCAGGCTCTCCCCTGCACTGCACTACAGAAACAGGGTTAAAACAGAGAGGGGGGGCACTAATTTGGCGTTAGAAATATATAAAAAAGATGCTATAAGGGAAAACACTTATATAAGGTTGTCCCTATATAATTATAGCGTTTTTGGTGTGTGCTGGTAAACTCTCCCTCTGTCTCCCCAAAGGGCTAGTGGGTCCTGTCCTCTATCAGAGCATTCCCTGGGTGTGTGCTGTGTGTCGGTACGTGTGTGTCGACATGTATGAGGACGATGTTGGTGAGGAGGCGGAGCAATTGCCTGTAATGGTGATGTCACTCTCTAGGGAGTCGACACCGGAATGGATGGCTTATTTAGGGAATTACGTGATAATGTCAACACGCTGCAAGGTCGGTTGACGACATGAGACGGCCGACAAACAATTAGTACCGGTCCAGACGTCTCAAAAACACCGTCAGGGGTTTTAAAACGCCCGTTTACTTTAGTCGGTCGACACAGACACAGACAGGGACACTGAATCCAGTGTCGACGGTGAATAAACAAACGTATTCCTTATTAGGGCCACACGTTAAAGGCAATGAAGGAGGTGTTACATATTTCTGATACTACAAGTACCACAAAAGAGGGTATTATGTGGGATGTGAAAAAACTACCGTAGTTTTTCCTGAATCAGATAAATTAAATAAAGTGTGTGATGATGCGTGGGTTCCCCCCGATAGAAAATTATGGGCGGTATACCCTTTCCCGCCAGAAGTTAGGGCGCGTTGGGAAACACCCCTTAGGGTGGATAAGGCGCTCACAGGCTTATCAAAACAAGTGGCGGTACCGTCTATAGATAGGGCCGTCCTCAAGGACCAGCTGACAGGAGGCTGGAAAATATCATAAAAAGTATATACACACATACTGGTGTTATACTGCGACCAGCGATCGCCTCAGCCTGGATGTGCAGAGCTGGGGTGGCTTGGTCGGATTCCCTGACTAAAAATATTGATACCCTTGACAGGGACAGTATTTTATTGACTATAGAGCATTTAAAGGATGCATTTCTATATATGCGAGATGCACAGAGGGATATTTGCACTCTGGCATCAAGAGTAAGTGCGATGTCCATATCTGCCAGAAGATGTTTATGGACACGACAGTGGTCAGGTGATGCAGATTCCAAACGGCACAAAGGTGTATTGCCGTATAAAGGAAGAGGAGTTATTTGGGGTCGGTCCATCGGACCTGGTGGCCACGGCAACTGCTGGAAAATCCGCCGTTTTTACCCTAAGTCACATCTCTGCAGAAAAAGACACCGTCTTTTCAGCCTCAGTCCTTTCGTCCCTATAAGATCATATCTGCCCAGGGATAGAGGAAAGGGAAGAAGACTGCAGCAGGCAGCCCATTCCCAGGAACAGAAGCGTTCCACCGCTTCTGACAAGTTCTCAGCATGGCGCTGAGACCGTACAGGACCCCTGGATCCTACAAGTAGTATCCCAGGGGTGGGGTACAGATTGGAATGTCGAGACGTTTCCCCTTCGCAGGCTCCTGAAGTCTGCTTTACCAAGGTCTCCCTCCGACAAGGAGGCAGTATGGGAAAAAAATTCACAAGCTGTATTCCCAGCAGGTGATAATTAAATTACCCCTCCTACTACAAGAAAAGGGGTATTATTCCACACTATATTGTGGTACTGAAGCCAGAAGGCTAGGTGAGACTTATTCTAAAAAAATTTTTGAACACTTACAAAGGTTCAAATCAAGATGGAGTCACTCAGAGCAGTGATAACGAACCAGGAAGAAGGGGACTATATATGTCCCAAATTTGCCCTTCTCACTAAGGGTACCTCAGGTTCGTGGTGCAGAACTGTCACTATCAGTTTCAGACGCTGCCGTTTGGATTGTCCACGGCACCCCGGGTCTTTACCAAGGTAATGGCCGAAATGATGATTCTTCTTCGAAGAAAAGGCGTCTTAATTATCCCTTACTTGGACGATCTCCTGATAAGGGCATAGTCCAGGGAACAGTTGGAGGTCGGAGTAGCACTATCTCGGATACTGCTACAACAGCACGGGTGGATTCTAAATATTCCAAAATCGCAGCTGATCCCGACGACACGTCTGCTGTGCCTAGGGATGATTCTGGACACAGTCCAGAAAAAGGTGTTTCTCCCGGAAGAGAAAGCCAGGGAGTTATCCGAGCTAGTCAGGAACCTCCTAAAAACAGTGCATCATTGCACAAGGGTCCTGGTAAAAATGGTGGCTTCCTACGAAGCAATTCCATTCGGCAGATTTCACGCAAGAACTTTTCAGTGGGATCTGCTGGACAAATGGTCCGGATCGCATCTTCAGATGCATCAGCGGATAACCCTATATCCAAGGACAAGGGTGTCTCTCCTGTGGTGGTTATAGAGTGCTCATCTTCTAGAGGGCCGCAGATTCGGCATTCAGGATTGGATGCTGGTGACCACGGAGCCCAGCCCGAGAGGCTGGGGAGCAGTCACACAAGGAAAAAATTTCCAGGGAGTGTGATCAAGTCTGGAGACTTTTCTCCACATAAATATACTGGAGCTAAGGGTAAATTTATAATGCTCTAAGCTTAGCAAGACCTCTGCTTCAAGGTCAGCCGGTATTGATCCAGTGGGAAAAACATCACGGCAGTCGCCCACGTAAACAGACAGGGCGACACAAGAAGCAGGAGGGCAATGGCAAAAACTGCAAGGACTGATCGCTGGGCGGAAAATCATGTGATAGCACTGTCAGCAGTGTTTCATCCCGGGAATGGAAACTGGGAAGCAGACTTCCTCAGCAGGCACGACCTCCACCCGGGAGAGTGGAAACTTCATCGGGAAGTTTTTTCCACATGATTGTAAACCGTTGGGAAATACCAAAGGTGGACATGATGGCGTCCCGTCTGAACAAAAAACGGGACAGGTATTGCGCCAGGTCAAGAGACCCTCAGGCAATAGCTGTGGACGTTCTGGTAACACCGTGGGTGTACCAGTCGGTGTATGTGTTCCCTCCTCTGCTTCTCATACCTAAGGTGCTGAGAATTATAAGACGTAGAGGAGTAAGAACTATACTCATGGCTCCGGATTGGCCAAGAAGGACTTGGTACCCGGAACTTCAAGAGATGCTTACAGAGGTCTTATGGCCTCTGCCGCTAAGAAGGGACTTGCTTCAGCAAGTACCATGTCTGTTCCAAGACTTACCGCAGCTGCGTTTGTCGGCATGGTGGTGGAAAGCCGGATCCTAAGGGAAAAAGGCATTCCGGAAGAGGTCATTCCTACCCTGGTCAAAGCCAGAAAGGAGGTGACCGCACAACATTATCACCACATGTGGCGAAAATATGTTGCGTGGTGTGAGGCCAGGAAGGCCCCACAAAGAAATTTCAACTCGGTCGTTTCCTGCATTTCCTGCAAACAGGAGTGTCTATGGGCCTCAAATTGGGGTCCATTAAGGTTCAAATTTCGGCCCTGTCGATTTTCTTCCAGAAAGAATTGGCTTCAGTTCCTGAAGTCCAGAAGTTTGTCAAGGGAGTATTGCATATACAACCCCCTTTTGTGCCTCCAGTGGCACTGTGGGATCTCAACGTAGTTCTGGGATTCCTCAAATCACATTGGTTTAAAACCAGTCAAATCTGTGGATTTGAAGCATCTCACATGAAAAGTGACCATGCTCTTGGCCCTGGCCTGGACCAGGCGAGTGTCAAATTGGTGGTTTTTTCTCAAAAAAGCCCATATCTGTTTGTCCATTCGGACAGGGCAGAGCTGCGGACTCGTCCCCAGTTCTCTCCCTAAAGGTGGTGTCAGTGTTTCACCTGAACCAGCTTATTGTGGTGCCTTGCACCTACTAGGGACTTGGAGGACTCCAAGTTGCTAGATGTTGTCAGGGCCCTGAAAATATGTTCCAGGACGGCTGGAGTCAGGAAAACTGACTTGCTGTTATCCTGTATGCACCCAACAAACTGGGTGCTCTTGCTTCTAAGCAGACTATTGCTAGTTGGATGTGTAATACAATTCAGCTTGCACATTCTGTGGCAGGCCTGCCACAGCCAAAATATGTAAATGCCCATTCCACAAGGAAGGTGGGCTCATCTTGGGCGGCTGCCCGAGGGGTCTCGGCTTTACAACTTTGCCGAGCAGCAACTTGGTCAGGGGCAAACACGTTTGCTAAATTCTACAAATTTGATACCCTGGCTAAGGAGGACCTGGAGTTCTCTCATTCGGTGCTGCAGAGTCATCCGCACTCTCCCGCCCGTTTGGGAGCTTTGGTATAATCCCCATGGTCCTTTCAGGAACCCCAGCATCCACTAGGACGATAGAGAAAATAAGAATTTACTTACCGATAATTCTATTTCTCGGAGTCCGTAGTGGATGCTGGGCGCCCATCCCAAGTGCGGATTATCTGCAATACTTGTACATAGTTACAAAAATCGGGTTATTATTGTTGTGAGCCATCTTTTCAGAGGCTCCGCTCTTATCATACTGTTAACTGGGTTTAGATCACAAGTTGTACGGTGTGATTGGTGTGGCTGGTATGAGTCTTACCCGGGATTCAAAATTCCTCCCTTATTGTGTACGCTCGTCCGGGCACAGTACCTAACTGGCTTGGAGGAGGGTCATAGGGGGAGGAGCCAGTGCACACCACCTGATCGGAAAGCTTTACTTTTGTGCCCTGTCTCCTGCGGAGCCGCTATTCCCATGGTCCTTTCAGGAACCCCAGCATCCACTACGGACTCCGAGAAATAGAATTATCGGTAAGTAAATTCTTATTTTTTATATATAGACTCTGTCATTGAATTTCAGCCGGCGCCAGTACATTTCCTTTATCTATATACCTATAATTTTAAGGGAACTGACCTTCCCTGTACAGGCTGCCGTTGACAGCGCACTCTATTTGTTTATCTGTTTACATATTATGTAATAAAGTGTATGATCTCACATACACCATAAAAAGGTAAATGCTCATCCTCACAAATGATTTATTTCCTTCTCATATACACCTGCCGCTCAGCTGCTAGTCACAGGACACAGGCGGATGCAGAGGTCTTTCTTTTCTCCTATAAAATGCCTGTACAAGAGAATCATTCCTACTGTAGTGGAGGCACTAGGAGTATCACACCATGCCGATGTTACACTCCGCAGTGTTCAGAGGATACACACATTACCAAGTGCAAGATTTATATCCATTTCATACACACGCGTGGTGGGAACCCAGCACCCTGTCTTTTTAAATCACATAAGATTAGTTCACAAATCTTGCAGGCTGTTTGTATGGTGCCTTCCAGGATTGGATATCTAACCTGCCAACCGTCCCGATTCCAGTGGAACAGTTCCGCTGTCCCACCCACACGCTGCAGTGTCACGCCAGTGAGAGGGGGGTCCTGCACAGCCTGGAAGAGCAGCGTGTGAATGGGAGATGCAGGGAGGTGAGCCTGGGGGCAGCCCAGTCACTCGGGGAGAGCTGAGCACGCCTCCAAAGGTGATGAAAATGGTGGACATGTTGCGAGGCCACACCACACCCCTTCAGCCGAGGTCACGCCCTCTTTTCAGATGTGCGCTCCCTTGGTGAGCATATGTTCCCTATTTGTGGGGTCAGAATGTTGGGAGGCCTGGAATGTGTACCTCTCAGTTACCCAACTCTCCTGTGATGCATTTATACCACACTTAACCAAATGTATCTATTTGGATTTATAATATAATTACCAATCTATATGCTTCCTCAATTCTATAGGAAACTCGTTACTTTACAGCAACTGGATTTGTTTCCCCAAATGACCTGCTGCCTATTTGTGATAAAAATGACCACCTTCATTCTACAGATAGGACAAACTCAAATATATGTGTGTGGTCAAATAAATCATTTGCTGAGGACGGATAACTAACATTAGGCTTCCAATGTCAGGATGTAACAAAACAGCCTGGACACCCAGAGTGACAGCTCCTTAGATCAAATACATCTCCACACAGTGCCGGAACAGAAATCTTGGGGCCTGGTACACTCATATTCATCCCTCCAGGTAGTTACAAGCTAGTCATCGGCCATCCCCTTCTCCATTCTCTAGACCCATTCCCCCGTCTGTCTCTCCAGTCTGTGCCCCCCTCCATCTCTGCCCTCTTTTCCCTCTCATTCTTTCCAGTGCTATTCAACCTCTCCAACTCCATCCTCAACCCTCTCTCTGGCTCCAACCCTATCCCCCTTCTTCAGGCCCAGTCCTATCCCCCTTCTTCAGGCCCAGTCCTATCCCCCTTCTTCAGGCCCAGCCCTATCCCCCTTCTTCAGGCCCAGTCCTATCCCCCTTCTTCAGGCCCAGTCCTATCCCCCTTCTTCAGGCCCAGTCCTATCCCCCTTCTTCAGGCCCAGTCCTATCCCCCTTCTTCAGGCCCAGTCCTATCCCCCTTCTTCAGACCCAGCCCTATCCCCCTTTGTCTCCAGCCTCATCTCTCTTTCTGGCTCCAGCCCCATCGTCTTCTCCTTCTCCAGCCCTAGCCGCGCTCTGGCTCCAGCTCTCTTCCCCTCTCAGCCACCATTTTCAGATAACCATAACCATCCTACAGGGTCTTGGTTGTCTAATCAGCTGGAACAAGGCCTCCCTAATCCCTTCTCAGAGGATGCTACATCTTGGAGTTCTTCTGGATGCTCACGTACAACAAATCTTTCTACCTCCAGCCAAGATTGTGGCACTGCACCTACGGGTATGCAAGTTACTGCACAGTTGCAGGGTGTCCATTCATTCTCCAATGCAGACCCTGGGCTCCATGGTGTTTATTTATTTATTACCAGTTATTTATATAGCGCACACAGTCTGCAGTGATTTACAGAGATGATGTTGATCATTCACATCAGTCCCTGCCCCACTGGAGCTTACAATCTATGTTCCCTATCACATGTACACACACACACACACACACACACACACACACACACACACACACACACATTCACTCTAGGGTTAATTTTTCTTGTTGGGAGCAAATTAAACTACCAGTATATTTTTGCATTGTGGGAGGAATTTGGAGTACTCGGAGGAAACCCACGGAAGTATGGGGAGAATATACAAACTCCACACAGTTAGGTCTGTGATGGGAGCTCAGTGCTGTGAGGCAGTAATGCTAACGATTACACCATCCATACAACATCCACCTTTGATATGGTGGAATACGCTCAGTTCCACTCCAGGCCTCTACAATGCCTGATTCTCACCAGGTGGAATGGACAACCCTCTCAGGGGTAATTATAAATGATGAATCTCCCTCAGGACGTTTAGATGTCCCTCCTGTGGTGGTTGTAAACCTCCAACCTGGACAAGGGCCGTTCATTCTGGATTCTGGAATGGGTTCTTCTCATCACAGATGCCAGCCTCCGCAGGTGGGGGGCCATAACTGGATTCACACCGTTCAAGGCCATTGGACCTCTGCCGAAAAGGGTCTCCAAAAAACGTCCTGGAATTTTGAGCTGTCTACAGAGCTCTTACTCTGGCTCAGGACGTTCTTCACGGTTATCCTGTCTAAGTCCAGTCAGACAACGCCAAGGCAGTGGCTTATCTCCGTTGCCAGGTAGGCACTCGCAGTATCTCAGCAATGACAGAAGTGGCTCAGATTCTCTCCTGGGTAGAAAGCCATTTATGCAGTCTTCATCCCGGGAGTCCTCAACTGGTAGGCAGACTTTCTCAGGATGTGCACGCTGGAGTGTTGTCTCTACTTCCCAAAGTCTTTCAGCTACTGGTGGACAGATGGAATCTTCCGGGAGTAGACATCATGGCCTCCAGACACAACTACAGGGTACCCATATAGGGGTCCAGGACACAGGATCCAGACGCAACCTTTGTGGACAAATTAACAGTCAAATGGCCCATCCATCTGGATTACCTCTTCCGTCCGGTAGCCCTCCTTCCCAGGGTGCTTTGCATTCTGCATTGACTTTACTGTGAGTGGGAAAAACCAGAACAAGAAAACGAGCCCAGACGCGCTGTCACAGCTACCGGTAGGGATTGTCAGTCCCAAAGAAATAATGTAAAAAGAGAATATGAACTGGCGCTATATGTTTCTCCAATAATAATGAATAACTGTGGATGAATTTCAATAAAATAACATATAGTTTATTAGCTAAACATCACATGCTAAAAGCAAAAACATAAGATTCAAATGTAAACATGAAGTATAGGGCATAAATGGAGCTGAGAATGAATTAGTAGTGGCTGCTTATAAGTGTCCACAAAGGATCCCGGACTGAGACAGTATGCAAAGTTCCCTGGGGAAAGGAAATTAAATACAGCTGGTGTTACCCGTAGTGACGGAGACTTCCAGAGGCTTGAAAATTGCCAGCAAGCAAGCTGTGCCGTTTGTATAGAAACTGGGTCTCTCCAATCGGTGCTGTAAAGGTGAAGTCCCTCAGAGAAAGTTCCAAAAGCAGATTTTAAAAGTCCATATCTGGATCCTTTTGAAGGGTAGGACACTTGTGGTGGTAGCAGCTTCAACACTTAACGCGTTTCCCTAGGCTCGGTCACCTAGCTTCATCAGAAGCGGCAATGACTTCTAATTTGAAGTGCTACCTGTCAGTCATAGACACACAGGGTAGTCCCATTGGGAGGTGTTTACTTCCTCCGTGACTGTCAGACCGGGCTACAAAAAGCAGAGAGCTTGCTTCCTTTAGGAAGCCAGACAACCTGCCTTTCGCGCACCCCAATCCGGCTTATATGAGCTGCAGCCAATGCAGTCCATAGAAGCCGTGGGTTAGTGCATGTGCAGTCTCACTGTGGTGTCTGCGCATGTGCCGGTCCTGGCACCTACCAGATTCAATGTGCATGTGCCGGTACCCGAGGGTGGCAGACCCACTACTAAAAAATGTAAGTAGGAGCCGCTGCTGGAGTATCAGCATTTTTTCAAGGCACCCCTAGGCCAAAAGTTTCTTATTGATAAATTTGAAACAATAATAATTAGGTAAATTGTGCTTGTCAGCCACAGAGTCAGTTATGTGGTAGCGGACATAGTTTTGGTTCTAATTGTCCACAAACAAAACTCTAAAAGCTATGTGTGCAAATGCTAGGAGCTTAGGAAATAAAATCCCAGAACAGACTGCGATAATGACAAGGGATGATCTAAATATTGTGGCTGTTACAGAGGCATGGTGCAATGAAAATCACGACTGGGACATAGTTATACCGGGATATACTTTATTTAGGAAGGACAGAATAGGAAGAATCAGAGGAGGGGTAGCAATCTATGTATTAAGGTAGTATTTATGAGTTTTGTCTACGAAGTATTGAAGAAAAAACTGAGGCCATTTGGGTGACCTTAGAAACAGGGGAGAAGTCGATTATTCATATTGGGGTGATATACAGGCTACCAGGTCAGGAAGAAGAACTGGACAAAAACTTATTGCAGGACATAACTAAACTGGCATTAAAAGGAGAGGTAATAATCATGGGAGACTTTAATCTTCCTGATGTAAACTGGGAGGAGTCTGTTGCTAGTTCTAGTAATAGGAGTACAGGTAAATGCTGTATTCCTACGCCAATGATTTTTTTGCAGTTGTGAGGACAGTGTGTGGGGGCCCCAGGATGAGCGCCCCTTCTGCCCCGTCGTCAATCCGGCTCTGGATATTAATACATTACAGACTGTACAGAGAAGGGCAATTAAAATGGTGCATGGCCTACAACTTTTATGAGCCACGGCAGTGGCTCATTCCTGTTTTGCATTTTGGGGATGTATTTTATGTTATACTTCTGTTTCTGTTCCCCGTGGGTGTCATGGGGTGTCCGGAGCCCACCCTTAAGGAGAGGGTACTGTTATGAACCACAAGCAGTGGTTCATTCCTGGTCATGTATTTTATGTTATAGTTCCCTTGCAGGCCAGGATTTCCCTTTGCTCTGGTTTAGAAGACTCTTGTTTGCTGCCGGTGGTGAGTCTTTGTAATTGCAGCCTGTTCCCATGTGTTCAGCCTCACCTGTCTGTTAATTGCACCTGTCAGGTGTGCAGCAGGGCAGCTGCACAACATAATTAATTAGGTTCTCTGCAGCTATTGGAGGGCTGCCTGTTATATTCTGTCTCAGTGCATTACACAGACGCCGGTGATGGTTTCTGTCTAGCTGCTTCCAGTGTCTGATCCAGTGTCTGATCCAGTGTCTGATCCAGTGTCTGATCCAGTGTCTGATCCCGTGTCTGATCCCGTGTCTGATCCCGTGTCTGATCCAGTGTCTGGTCCAGTGTCTGATCCCGTGTCTGGTCCAGTGTCTGGTCCAGTGTCTGGTCCAGTGTCTGGTCCAGTGTCTGGTCCAGTGTCTGATCCAGTGTCTGATCCAGTGTCTGATCCAGTGTCTGATCCAGTGTCTGATCCCGTGTCTGATCCAGTGTCTGGTCCAGTGTCTGGTCCAGTGTCTGATCCCGTGTCTGATCCCGTGTCTGGTCCCGTGTCTGATCCCGTGTCTGGTCCAGTGTCTGGTCCAGTGTCTGGTCCAGTGTCTGATCCAGTGTCTGATCCAGTGTCTGATCCAGTGTCTGATCCCGTGTCTGGTCCAGTGTCTGGTCCAGTGTCTGGTCCAGTGTCTGATCCAGTGTCTGGTCCAGTGTCTGGTCCCGTGTCTGGTCCAGTGTCTGGTCCAGTGTCTGATCCAGTGTCTGATCCAGTGTCTGGTCCAGTGTCTGATCCAGTGTCTGGTCCAGTGTCTGGTCCAGTGTCTGATCCAGTGTCTGATCCAGTGTCTGATCCAGTGTCTGATCCAGTGTCTGATCCCGTGTCTGGTCCAGTGTCTGATCCAGTGTCTGGTCCAGTGTCTGGTCCAGTGTCTGATCCAGTGTCTGGTCCAGTGTCTGGTCCAGTGTCTGGTCCAGTGTCTGGTCCAGTGTCTGGTCCAGTGTCTGGTCCAGTGTCTGGTCCCGTGTCTGGTCCCGTGTCTGGTCCCGTGTCTGGTCCCGTGTCTGGTCCCGTGTCTGGTCCAGTGTCTGGTCCCGTGTCTGATCCCGTGTCTGATCCCGTGTCTGGTCCCGTGTCTGGTCCCGTGTCTGGTCCCGTGTCTGATCCCGTGTCTGGTCCCGTGTCTGGTCCCGTGTCTGGTCCCGTGTCTGGTCCCGTGTCTGGTCCCGTGTCTGGTCCCGTGTCGGATCCAGTGTCCTGCCTTGAAGCGTTCCTGTCCTGAAGTCCAGTGTCTTTGTTCCTGATCCTGATCTTGTATCCTGTTCCTTGGTGTCCACTGCTCAGTCGTTTGGGATTCTGCCTGTCCTCCGGTCCTGAGAGCCTGTGTCGGCTACATTGGGGGTTCCTGTCCGTTTGCAAGTATTTGTACCGGTTTCGTAAGTAGCGCTGTATTCTTTAGTTATGCTAGTTACTGGTGTTTTGCAGAGGGTTCTGCGTATGCTGTCACCGCCGGTACACAACAGTATTGTGTCGGCGTGTGGACAGCATTTCCTTTGTTTTTGTTTATCCTGGCGGCTGTGCCGCACATACGTTTAGTTTTAGGTCTCTTTGTAGCCCCTAGCTCTCAGTTTGGTTTAGTTAGAGGTCCCCTTGTTATCACTCCGTCTCGGTTTACGTCTTGTCTCACATTAAGACCTGGGGGCATCGGAGTTGGGCAGACCTAATCCGCCCTTTAAACGCGGCTGCCGGAGGCCCAAGAAACCACAGTCTCGCAGGCGCGAACTGACCACACGGGTGAAACAACGGAGGTAGGCTGCTAGGGGCTATTACTACACCTTGCCTTTATTTCAGCGTCACGTTCTGGTGCTTTGGACTCGGTGCGCAACACCTCTTTTGTTCTGAGCACCAAGAACGTAACACATCACACAACTTACCCAGAAAGACTAAGAAATCTCTATGTATGGTGTGGAGCAGAGAAGGGAAAGGGGGGGGCATGAGAGAGACTGTCACATTTATCAGGGGTATCTCCACGGTCAGTGGCGGAACCAGGGAGCGGTGGGCCCATGTGCGACAAAATGGCTTCCCCCCCATCCCATCCAAGTCCACCCCCTCACCCCTGGAGAGGATCTGGTGAGGGGGACCTGCTCAGGGCCAGAGAAATGGATACCTAGCAACAGTGCCGTAACTAGACATTTTAGCACTGTATGCAAGAAACGGCATCGGAGCCCCACCCCTGCATGCAAAACAGGGGCAGTGTGCGCCGTTGGCGCGCGCAAAAATACATAGTGGTGTGGCTTCGTGGGGAAGGGGTGTGGCCACAAAATAATACCAATTCATAAAACGGTGCACAGTAGTATCCATTATTCAAATTACGCCGCACAGTAGCACCACTACACCAGGTAGAGACCCTTTTACACCTTACGGCGGACAGATTCCTCTTTTTACACATTACAGCAGACAGCGTGCACTTTTTACACATTACGGCAGACAGCGTCCCCCTTTTTACACAACGGCAGACAGCGTGCACTTTTTACACATAACGGCAGACAGCGTCCCCTTTTTACACATAACGGCAGACAGCGTCCCCTTTTTACACATAACGGCAGACAGCGTCCCCTTTTTACACATAACGGCAGACAGCGTGCCCTTTTTACCCATAACGGCAGACAGCGTGCCCTTTTTACACATAACGGCAGACAGCGTGCCCTTTTTACACATAACGGCAGACAGCGTGCCCTTTTTACACATAACGGCAGACAGCGTGCCCTTGTTAAACATAGCGTCAGACAGCGTGCCCTTGTTACACATAGCAGCAAACAGCGTGCCCTTGTTACACATAGCGGCAGACAGCGTGCCCTTGTTACACATAGCGGCAGACAGCGTGCCCTTGTTACACATAGCGGAAGAGAGCGTGCCCTTGTTACACATAGCGGCAGACAGCGTGCCCTTGTTACACATAGCGGCAGACAGCGTGCCCTTGTTACACATAGCGGCAGACAGCGTGCCCTTGTTACACATAGCGGCAGACAGCATGCCCTTGTTCCACATAGCGGCAGACAGCGTACACTTTTTTCACATAACGGCAGACAGCGTGCCCTTGTTACACATAGCGGCAGACAGCGTACACTTTTTTCACATAACGGCAGACAGCGTGCCCTTGTTAAACATAGCGGCAGACAGCGTACACTTTTTTCACATTACGGCAGGCAGATTCCCCCTTTTTACACATTACGGCAGGCAGATTCCCCATTTTTGCGTGGTCTTCTGTATGCCGGCGGTCGGGCTCCCGGCGCTCAGTATACCGGCGCCGGGAGCCCGACAGCCGGCATACCGACACTTATTTTCCCTCGTGGGGGTCCACGACCCCCATAGAGGGAGAATAAAATAGTGTGGCAAGGGGCTCATTTGCGCTCGCCACACTGTCGGTAAGCCGGCGGTCGGCCTCCCGGCGCCGGTATGCTGGTCGCCGGGAGCTCGACCGCCGGCCAGCCGTAGTGAACCCCCATTTTTACACATAGCGGCAGGCAGATTCCCCATTTTTACACATAGCGGCAGGCAGATTCCCCGTTTTTACACATTGCGGCACACAGTCCCCCCTTTTTTATAGGAAAGAAAGAAAAATAGAATGAAAGAAAGAAAGAAGAATTATACTTACCCTCTCCGCTGGCTCAGGCTCCTCTGTGCAGCTTCTGGTCACTCACGATTCCCGGGCAGGAGAGAATGAGGAGGAGGGAGGTGAAGGAGGGAGCCGCAGCAGCGCTGTGTCATTGGAGGAGGCGCTGCTGCTGCTGCCCCTCTGCTTCACTATAGGCTGTTCTCAGAAGACAGCCTATAGTGAAGCAGAGGGGCAGCAGCAGCAGCGCCTCCACCAGTAACAAAGCGCTGCTGCGGCTCTCTCCTTCACCTCCCTCCTCCTCCTTCCCCCGTCCGTGCCGCTGCTCCTCTCCTCTGTGGGCGGCTGTGCGCTGCAGGCAGCAGTTGCCCGCAGCGCACAGCGGCATGTAATGAGTCAATTTGACTCATTACATGCTTGGGCCCCTGGACAGAGGCGGGCCCCAGTGCAACGCACTGCTTGCACTGGCGGTAGTTCCGCCTCTGACCACGGTACAGGGGGAGACATTCCTCACAGGGAGAGAAGTAATAGACCACGAGGACATGATAGAGACTGTCACATATATCAGGGGTATCACCACGGTACAGGGGGAGACATTCCTCACAGGGAGAGAAGTAATAGGACACGAGGACATGAGAGAGACTGTCACATATATCAGGGGTATCACCACGGTACAGGAGGAGACATTCCACACAGGGAGAGAAGTAATAGGACACGAGGACATGAGAGAGACTGTCGCATATATCAGGGGTATCACCACAGTACAGGGGGAGACATTACTCACAGGGAGAGAAGTAATAGGACACGAGGACATGAGAGAGACTGTCACATATATCAGGGATATCACCACGGTACAGGAGGAGACATTATACACAGGGAGACAAGTATTAGGACACGAGGACATGATAGAGACTGTCACATATATCAGGGGTATCACCACGGTACAGGAGGAGACATTCCTCACAGGGAGAGAACTAATAGACCACGAGGACATGAGAGAGACTGTCACATATATCAGGGGTATCACCACGGTACAGGGGGAGACATTCCTCACAGGGAGAGAAGTATTAGACCACGAGGACATGAGAGAGACTGTCACATATATCAGGGGTATCACCACGGTACAGGGGGAGACATTCCTCACAGGGAGAGAAGTATTAGACCACGAGGACATGAGAGAGACTGTCACATATATCAGGGGTATGACCACGGTACAGGAGGAGACATTCCTCACAGGGAGAGAAGTATTAGGACACGTGGACATGATAGAGACTGTCACATATATCAGGGGTATCACCACGGTACAGGAGGAGACATTCCTCACAGGGAGAGAACTAATAGACCACGAGGACATGAGAGAGACTGTCACATATATCAGGGGTATCACCACGGTACAGGGGGAGACATTCCTCACAGGGAGAGAAGTATTAGACCACGAGGACATGAGAGAGACTGTCACATATATCAGGGGTATTACCACGGTACAGGAGGAGACATTCCTCACAGGGAGAGAAGTATTAGACCACGAGGACATGATAGAGACTGTCACATAAATCAGGGGTATCACCACGGTACAGGAGGAGACATTCCTCACAGGGAGAGAAGTATTAGGACACGAGGACATGATAGAGACAGTTACATATATCAGGGGTATCACCACGGTACAGGAGGAGACATTCCTCACAGGGAGAGAAGTATTAGGACACGAGGACATGAGAGAGACTGTCACATATATCAGGGGTATCACCACGGTACAGGAGGAGACATTATACACAGGGAGACAAGTATTAGACCACGAGGACATGATGGAGACTGTCACATATATCAGGGGTATCACCACGGTACAGGAGGAGACATTCCTCACAGGGAGAGAAGTAATAGACCACGAGGACATGATAGAGACTGTCACATATATCAGGGGTATCACCACGGTACAGGAGGAGACATTCCTCACAGGGAGAGAAGTATTAGGACACGAGGACATGATAGAGACAGTTACATATATCAGGGGTATCACCACGGTACAGGAGGAGACATTCCTCACAGGGAGAAAAGTAATAGGACACGAGGACATGAGAGAGACTGTCACATATATCAGGGGTATCACCACAGTACAGGGGGAGACATTACTCACAGGGAGAGAAGTAATAGGACACGAGGACATGAGAGAGACTGTCACATATATCAGGGGGGTATCACCACGGTACAGGAGGAGACATTCCTCACAGGGAGAAAAGTAATAGACCACGAGGACATGATAGAGACTGTCACATATATCAGGGGTATCACCACGGTACAGGAGGAGACATTCCTCACAGGGAGAGAAGTAATAGGACACGAGGACATGAGAGAGACTGTCACATATATCAGGGGTATCACCACGGTACAGGAGGAGACATTCCTCACAGGGAGAGAAGTAATAGGACACGAGGACATGAGAGAGACTGTCACATATATCAGGGGTATCACCACGGTACAGGAGGAGACATTCCTCACAGGGAGAGAAGTACTAGGACACGAGGACATGAGAGAGACTGTCACATATATCAGGGGTATCACCACGGTACAGGAGGAGACAATCCTCACAGGGAGAGAAGTACTAGGACACGAGGACATGAGAGAGACTGTCACATATATCAGGGGTATCACCACGGTACAGGGGGAGACATTCCTCACAGGGAGAGAAGTATTAGACCACGAGGACATGATAGAGACTGTCACATATATCAGGGGTATCACCACGGTACAGGGGGAGACATTCCTCACAGGGAGAGAAGTATTAGGACACGAGGACATGAGAGAGACTGTCACATATATCAGGGGTATCACCACGGTACAGGGGGAGACATTCCTCACAGGGAGAGAAGTATTAGGACACGAGGACATGATAGAGACTGTCACATATATCAGGGGTATCACCACGGTACAGGAGGAGACATTCCTCAGAGAGAGAAGTAATAGGACACGAGGACATGAGAGAGACTGTCACATATATCAGGGGTATCACCACGGTACAGGAGGAGACATTCCTCACAGGGAGAGAAGTATTAGGACACGAGGACATGATAGAGACTGTCACATATATCAGGGGTATCACCACGGTACAGGAGGAGACATTCCTCACAGGGAGAGAAGTATTAGGACACGAGGACATGAGAGAGACTGTCACATATATCAGGGGTATCACCACGGTACAGGAGGAGACATTATACACAGGGAGACGAGTATTAGACCACGAGGACATGATGGAGACTGTCACATATATCAGGGGTATCACCACGGTACAGGAGGAGACATTCCTCACAGGGAGAGAAGTAATAGGACACGAGGACATGAGAGAGACTGTCACATATATCAGGGGTATCACCACGGTACAGGAGGAGACATTCCTCACAGGGAGAGAAGTAATAGGACACGAGGACATGAGAGAGACTGTCACATATATCAGGGATATCACCACGGTACAGGAGGAGACATTCCTCACAGGGAGAGAAGTAATAGGACACGAGGACATGAGAGAGACTGTCACATATATCAGGGGTATCACCACGGTACAGGAGGAGACATTCCTCAGAGAGAGAAGTAATAGGACACGAGGACATGAGAGAGACTGTCACATATATCAGGGGTATCACCACGGTACAGGAGGAGACATTCCTCACAGGGAGAGAAGTATTAGACCACGAGGACATGAGAGAGACTGTCACATATATCAGGGGTATCACCACGGTACATGGGGAGACATTCCTCACAGGGAGAGAAGTATTAGACCACGAGGACATGAGAGAGACTGTCACATATATCAGGGATATCACCACGGTACAGGAGGGAGACATTCCTCACAGGGAGAGAAGTAATAGGACACGAGGACATGATAGAGACTGTCACATATATCAGGGGTATCACCACGGTACAGGAGGAGACATTCCTCACAGGGAGAGAATAGACCACGAGGACATGAGAGAGACTGTCACATATATCAGGGGTATCACCACGGTACAGGGAGAGACATTCCTCACAGGGAGAGAATATACCACGAGGACATGAGAGAGACTGTCACATATATCAGGGGTATCACCACGGTAAAGAGAGAGACATTCCTCACAGGGAGAGAAGTAATAGGACACGAGGACATGATAGAGACTGTCACATATATCAGGGGTATCACCACGGTACAGGGGGAGACATTCCTCACAGGGAGAGAAGTATTAGGACACGAGGACATGAGAGAGACTGTCACATATATCAGGGGTATCACCACGGTACAGGGGGAGACATTCCTCACAGGGAGAGAAGTATTAGGACACGAGGACATGATAGAGACTGTCACATATATCAGGGGTATCACCACGGTACAGGAGGGAGACATTCCTCACAGGGAGAGAAGTAATAGGACACCAGGACATGATAGAGACTGTCACATATATCAGCGGTATCACCACGGTACAGGAGGAGACATTCCTCACAGGGAGAGAATAGACCACGAGGACATGATGGAGACTGTCACATATATCAGGGGTATCACCACGGTACAGGAGGAGACATTCCTCACAGGGAGACAAGTATTAGACCACGAGGACATGAGAGAGACTGTCACATATATCAGGGGTATCACCACGGTACATGGGGGAGACATTCCTCACAGGGAGAGAAGTATTAGACCACGAGGACATGAGAGAGACTGTCACATATATCAGGGGTATCACCACGGTACAGGAGGAGACATTCCTCAGAGAGAGAAGTAATAGGACACGAGGACATGAGAGAGACTGTCACATATATCAGGGGTATCACCACGGTACAGGAGGAGACATTCCTCACAGGGAGAGAAGTATTAGGACACGAGGACATGAGAGAGACTGTCACATATATCAGGGGTATCACCACGGTACAGGAGGAGACATTATACACAGGGAGACAAGTATTAGACCACGAGGACATGATGGAGACTGTCACATATATCAGGGGTATCACCACGGTACAGGAGGAGACATTCCTCAGAGAGAGAAGTAATAGGACACGAGGACATGAGAGAGACTGTCACATATATCAGGGGTATCACCACGGTACATGGGGAGACATTCCTCACAGGGAGAGAAGTAATAGACCACGAGGACATGAGAGAGACTGTCACATATATCAGGGATATCACCACGGTACAGGAGGGAGACATTCCTCACAGGGAGAGAAGTAATAGGACACCAGGACATGATAGAGACTGTCACATATATCAGCGGTATCACCACGGTACAGGAGGAGACATTCCTCACAGGGAGAGAATAGACCACGAGGACATGAGAGAGACTGTCACATATATCAGGGGTATCACCACGGTACATGGGGGAGACATTCCTCACAGGGAGAGAAGTATTAGACCACGAGGACATGAGAGAGACTGTCACATATATCAGGGGTATCACCACGGTACATGGGGAGACATTCCTCACAGGGAGAGAAGTAATAGGACACGAGGACATGATAGAGACTGTCACATATATCAGGGGTATCACCACGGTACAGGAGGAGACATTCCTCACAGGGAGAGAAGTAATAGGACACGAGGACATGAGAGAGACTGTCACATATATCAGGGGTATCACCACGGTACAGAAGGAGACATTCCTCAGAGAGAGAAGTAATAGGACACGAGGACATGATAGAGACTGTCACATATATCAGGAATATCACCACGGTACAGAAGGAGACATTCCTCAGAGAGAGAAGTAATAGGACACGAGGACATGAGAGAGACTGTCACATATATCAGGGGTATCACCACGGTACAGGAGGAGACATTCCTCACAGGGAGAGAAGTATTAGAACACGAGGACATGAGAGAGACTGTCACATATATCAGGGGTATCACCACGGTACAGGGGGAGACATTCCTCACAGGGAGAGAAGTAATAGGACACGAGGACATGAGAGAGACTGTCACATATATCAGGGGTATCACCACGGTACAGGAGGAGACATTATACACAGGGAGACAAGTATTAGACCACGAGGACATGATGGAGACTGTCACATATATCAGGGGTATCACCACGGTACAGGAGGAGACATTCCTCACAGGGAGAGAAGTAATAGGACACGAGGACATGAGAGAGACTGTCACATATATCAGGGGTATCACCACGGTACAGGAGGAGACATTCCTCACAGGGAGAGAAGTAATAGGACACGAGGACATGAGAGAGACTGTCACATATTTCTCTATCGTCCTAAGTGGATGCTGGGGTTCCTGAAAGGACCATGGGGAATAGCGGCTCCGCAGGAGACAGGGCACAAAAGTAAAGCTTTTACAGGTCAGGTGGTGTGTACTGGCTCCTCCCCCTATGACCCTCCTCCAGACTCCAGTTAGATTTTTGTGCCCGGACG
This sequence comes from Pseudophryne corroboree, assembly GCF_028390025.1. NCBI lineage: Eukaryota > Metazoa > Chordata > Amphibia > Anura > Myobatrachidae > Pseudophryne > Pseudophryne corroboree. Next base: position 518,945,894 of record NC_086450.1, read on the forward strand.
AGAAGGGTGCAATTCTAGGTGGCTCTCATAAAGAGCTGCTTAGAGAGTTTAGCTTAGGTTTTTTATTTTACAGTGATTCCTGCTGGCAACAGGATCACTGCAACGAGGGACAGAGGGGAGAAGAAGTGAACTCACCTGCGTGCAGGATGGATTGGCTTCTTGGCTACTGGACATGAAGCTCCAGAGGGACGATCACAGGTACAGCCTGGATGGTCACCGGAGCCACGCCGCCGGCCCCCTCACAGATGCTGAAGCAAGAAGAGGTCCAGAATCGGCGGCTGAAGACTCCTGCAGTCTTCTTAAGGTAGCGCACAGCACTGCAGCTGTGCGCCATTTTCCTCTCAGCACACTTCACACGGCAGTCACTGAGGGTGCAGGGCGCTGGGGGGGGGCGCCCTGGGAGGCAAATGAAAACCTTTAAAAAGGCTAAAAATACCTCACATATAGCCCCAGAGGCTATATGGAGATATTTACCCCTGCCTAAATGTACTAAATAGCGGGAGACGAGCCCGCCGAAAAAGGGGCGGGGCCTATCTCCTCAGCACACGGCGCCATTTTCTGTCACAGCTCCGCTGGTCAGGAAGGCTCCCAGGTCTCTCCCCTGCACTGCACTACAGAAACAGGGTATAACAGAGAGGGGGGGCAAAATAAATGGCAATATATTAATATAAAAGCAGCTATAAGGGAGCACTTAATCATAAGGCTATCCCTGTCATATATAGCGCTTTTTGGTGTGTGCTGGCAGACTCTCCCTCTGTCTCCCCAAAGGGCTAGTGGGTCCTGTCTTCGTATAGAGCATTCCCTGTGTGTCTGCTGTGTGTCGGTACGTGTGTGTCGACATGTATGAGGACGTTATTGGTGTGGAGGCGGAGCAATTGCCAAATATGAGGATGTCACCTCCTAGGGGGTCGACACCAGAATGGATGCCTTTATTTGTGGAATTACGGGATAGCGTCAACTCGCTTAAGCAGTCGTTTGCCGACATGAGGTGGCCGGACACTCAATTAGTGCCTGTCCAGGCGCCTCAAATACCGTCAGGGGCTGTAAAACGCCCCTTGCCTCAGTCGGTCGACACAGACCCAGACACAGGCACTGATTCCGGTGGTGAAGGTGACGAATTAACCGTATTTTCCAGTAGGGCCACACGTTATATGATTTTGGCAATAAAGGAGATGTTGCTTTTAGCTGATACTACAGGTACCACTAAACAGGGTATTATGTGGGGTGTGAAAAAACTACCAGTAGTTTTTACCGAATCAGAAGAATTAAATGACGTGTGTGATGAAGCGTGGGGTGCCCCGATAAAAAAACTGCTAATTTCAAAGAAGTTATTGGCTTTATACCCTTTCCCGCCTGAGGTTAGGGAGCGCTGGGAAACACCTCCTAGGGTGGACAAAGCGCTAACACGCTTATCAAAACAAGTGGCGTTACCCTCTCCTGAGACGGCCGCACTTAAAGATCCATCAGATAGGAGGATGGAAAATATCCAAAAAGGTATATACACACATGCAGGTGTTATACTACGACCAGATATTGCGACTGCCTGGATGTGCAGTGCTGGGGTAGTTTGGTCAGAGTCCCTGATCGAAAATATTGATACCCTGGACAGGGACAATATTTTACTGTCGTTAGAACAAATAAAGGATGCATTTCTTTATATGCGTGATGCACAGAGAGATATCTGCACACTGGCATCACGGGTAAGTGCTATGTCCATTTCGGCCAGAAGAGCTTTATGGACACGACAGTGGACAGGCGATGCGTAGAGTAGTTATTTGGGGTCGGTCTATCGGATTTGGTGGCCACGGCTACGGCCGGGAAATCCACCTTTCTACCTCAAGTCACTCCCCAACAGAAAAAGGCACCGACCTTTCAACCGCAGCCCTTTCGTTCCTTTAAAAATAAGAGAGCAAAGGGCTATTCATATCTGCCACGAGGCAGAGGACGAGGGAAGAGACAGCAACAGGCAGCTCCTTCCCAGGAACAGAAGCCCTCCCCGGCTTCTACAAAAGCCTCAGCATGACGCTGGGGCTTCGCAAGCGGACTCGGGGGCGGTAGGCGGTCGTCTCAAGAATTACAGCGCGCAGTGGGCTCACTCGCAGGTAAATCCCTGGATCCTGCAGATAATATCTCAGGGGTACAGGTTGAAATTAGAGACAGAGCCACCTCGCCGTTTCCTGAAGTCTGCTTTACCAACGTCCCCCTCAGAAAGGGAGACGGTTTTGGAAGCCATTCACAAGCTGTATTCTCAGCAGGTGATAGTCAAGGTACCTCTTCTACAACAAGGGAAGGGGTATTATTCCACTCTTTTTGTGGTACCGAAGCCGGATGGCTCGGTAAGGCCTATTCTAAATCTGAAGTCCTTGAACCTGTACATAAAGAAGTTCAAGTTCAAGATGGAGTCACTCAGAGCAGTGATAGCGAACCTGGAACTTTATGGTATCCTTGGACATCAAGGATGCGTATCTCCACGTTCCAATTACCCCTCACACCAGGGGTACCTCAGGTTCGTTGTACAAAACTGTCACTATCAGTTTCAGACGCTGCCGTTTGGTTTGTCCACGGCATCTCGGGTCTTTACAAAGGTAATGGCCGAGATAATATTTCTTCTTCGAAGAAAAGGCGTATTAATTATCCCATACTTGGACGATCTCCTAATAAGGGCAAGGTCCAGAGAACAGCTAGAGATGGGTTTAGCACTATCTCAAGAGGTGCTAAAGCAGCACGGATGGATTCTGAATATTCCAAAATCCCAATTATTGCCGACAACTCGTCTGCTGTTCCTGGGGATGATTCTGGACACAGTTCAGAAAAAGGTTGTTCTTCCCGAAGAAAAAGCCAAGGAGTTATCTGACCTGGTCAGGAACCTCCTAAAAACCAGGAAAGGTGTCTGTACATCAATGCACAAGAGTCCTGGGAAAAAATGGTAGCTTCTTACGAAGCAATCCCTTTCGGCAGATTCCATGCAAAGGGATCTGTTGGACAAATGGTCAGGGTCGCATCTTCAGATGCACCTGCGGATAACCCTGTCGCCGAGGACAAGGGTATCCCTTCTGTGGTGGTTGCAGGAGGCTCATCTATTGGAGGGCCGCAGATTCGGCATGCAGGATTGGATACTGGTGACCACGGATGCCAGCCTGAGAGGCTGGGGAGCAGTCACACAGGGAAGAAATTTCCAGGGAGTGTGGTCGAGCCTGAAAACGTCTCTTCACATAAGCATTCTGGAACTAAGAGCAATCTACAATGCTCTAAGCCAGGCGAAACCTCTGCTTCAAGGAAGACCGGTGTTGATCCAGTCGGACAACATCACGGCAGTCGCCCATGTAAACAGACAGGGCGGCACAAGAAGCAGGAGGGCAATGGCAGAGGATCCTTCGCTGGGCGGAGAATCACGTGATAGCACTGTCAGCAGTATTCATCCCGGGCGTGGACAACTGGGAAGCAGACTTCCTCAGCAGACACGACCTTCACCCGGGAGAGTGGGGACTTCATCCAGAAGTTTTCCACATGCTATTCAACCGTTGGGTAAAACCAATGGTGGACATGATGGCGTCTCGCCTCAACAAGACACTGGACAGGTATTGCGCCAGGTCAAGAGATCCGCAGGCAATAGCTGTGGACGCGCTGGTAACACATTGGGTGTACCAGTCGGTATAGGTGTTTCCTCCTCTGCCTCTCATACCAAAGGTTTTGAGGATTATACGGCAAAGAGGAGTAAGACTAGTGGCTCCGGATTGGCCAAGAAGGACTTGGTACCCGGAACTTCAAGAGATGGTCACGGACGATCCGTGGCCTCTACTTCTGAGAAGGGACCTGCTTCAGCAGGGTCCTTGTCTTTTTCAAGACTTACCGCGGCTGCGTTTGACGGCATGGCGTTTGAATGCCAGATCCTAAATGGAAAAGGCATTCCAGAAGAAGTCATTCCTACCTTGATAAAGGCAAGGAAGGAAGTCACCGCGAAGCATTATCGCCGTATTTGGCGAAAATATGTTGCGTGGTGCGAGCAGCGGAGTGCTCCGATGGAGGAATTTCAACTGGGTCGTTTTCCTACATTTCCTGCAATCAGGATTGTCTATGGGTCTCAAATTGGGATCTATTAAGGTTCAAATTTCGGCCCTATCAATATTCTTCCAAAAAGAATTGGCCTCAGTCCCTGAGGTCCAGATTTTTATCAAAGGAGTACTGCATATACAGCCTCCTGTGGTGCCTAAGGTGGCACCGTGGGATCTAAATGTAGTTTTAGATTTCCTCAAATCCAATTGGTTTGAACCACTAAAGAATGTGGATTTGAAATATTTCACATGGAAAGTGACTATGTTACTGGCCCTGGCTTCGGCCGGGAGAGTATCTGAACTGGCGGCTTTGTCTTATAAAAGCCCTTATTTAATTTTCCATTCGACATAGGACAGAGCTGCGGACGCGTCCGCATTTTCTCCCTAAGGTGGTATCAGCGTTTCACCTGAACCAGCCTATTGTAGTGCCTGCGGCTACAGACGACTTGAAGGACTCCAAGTTGTTGGACGTTGTCAGAGCCTTAAAAATATACATTTAAAGGACGGCTGGAGTCAGAAAATCTGACTCGCTGTTTATACTGTATGCACCCAACAAGTTGGGTGCACCTGCTTCTAAGCAGTCGATTGCTCGTTGGATTTGTAACAAAATTCAACTTGTACATTCTGTGGCAGGCCTGCCACAGCCTAAATCTGTTAAGGCCCATTCCGCAAGGAAGGTGGGCTCATCTTGGGCGGCTGCCCGAGGGGTCTCGGCATTACAACTCTGCCGAGCAGCTACGTGGTCAGGGGAGAACACGTTTGTAAATTTTTACAAATTTGATACCCTGGCAAAGGAGGACCTGGAGTTCTCTCATTCGGTGCTGCAGAGTCATCCGCACTCTCCCGCCCGTTTGGGAGCTTTGGTATAATCCCCATGGTCCTTTCAGGAACCCCAGCATCCACTTAGGACGATAGAGAAAATAAGAATTTACTTACCGATAATTCTATTTCTCGGAGTCCGTAGTGGATGCTGGGCGCCCATCCCAAGTGCGGATTATCTGCAATACTTGTACATAGTTATTGTTAACTAATTCGGGTTATTGTTTAGGAAGCCATCTTTCAGAGGCTCCTCTGTTATCATACTGTTAACTGGGTTTAGATCACAAGTTGTACGGTGTGATTGGTGTGGCTGGTATGAGTCTTACCCGGGATTCAAAATCCTCCCTTATTGTGTACGCTCGTCCGGGCACAGTACCTAACTGGAGTCTGGAGGAGGGTCATAGGGGGAGGAGCCAGTACACACCACCTGACCTGTAAAAGCTTTACTTTTGTGCCCTGTCTCCTGCGGAGCCGCTATTCCCCATGGTCCTTTCAGGAACCCCAGCATCCACTACGGACTCCGAGAAATAGAATTATCGGTAAGTAAATTCTTATTATCAGGGATATCACCACGATACAGGAGGAGACATTCCTCACAGGGAGAGAAGTAATAGGACACGAGGACATGAGAGAGACTGTCACATATATCAGGGGTATCACCACGGTACAGGAGGGGACATTCCTCAGAGAGAGAAGTAATAGGACACGAGGACATAAGAGAGACTGTCACATATATCAGGGGTATCACCACGGTACATGGGGGAGACATTCCTCACAGGGAGAGAAGTATTAGACCACGAGGACATGAGAGAGACTGTCACATATATCAGGGGTATCACCACGGTACAGGAGGAGACATTCCTCAGAGAGAGAAGTAATAGGACACGAGGACATGAGAGAGACTGTCACATATATCAGGGGTATCACCACGGTACAGGAGGAGACATTCCTCACAGGGAGAGAAGTATTAGGACACGAGGACATGAGAGAGACTGTCACATATATCAGGGGTATCACCACGGTACAGGAGGAGACATTATACACAGGGAGACAAGTATTAGACCACGAGGACATGATGGAGACTGTCACATATATCAGGGGTATCACCACGGTACAGGAGGAGACATTCCTCACAGGGAGAGAAGTAATAGGACACGAGGACATGAGAGAGACTGTCACATATATCAGGGGTATAACCACGGTACAGGAGGAGACATTCCTCACAGGGAGAGAAGTAATAGGACACGAGGACATGAGAGAGACTGTCACATATATCAGGGATATCACCACGGTACAGGAGGAGACATTCCTCACAGGGAGAGAAGTAATAGGACACGAGGACATGAGAGAGACTGTCACATATATCAGGGGTATCACCACGGTACAGGAGGAGACATTCCTCAGAGAGAGAAGTAATAGGACACGAGGACATGAGAGAGACTGTCACATATATCAGGGGTATCACCACGGTACATGGGGAGACATTCCTCACAGGGAGAGAAGTAATAGACCACGAGGACATGAGAGAGACTGTCACATATATCAGGGATATCACCACGGTACAGGAGGGAGACATTCCTCACAGGGAGAGAAGTAATAGGACACGAGGACATGATAGAGACTGTCATATATATCAGGGATATCACCACGGTACAGGAGGAGACATTCCTCACAGGGAGAGAAGTATTAGGACACCAGGACATGATAGAGACTGTCACATATATCAGCGGTATCACCACGGTACAGGAGGAGACATTCCTCACAGGGAGAGAATAGACCACGAGGACATGAGAGAGACTGTCACATATATCAGGGGTATCACCACGGTACAGGAGGAGACATTCCTCACAGGGAGAGAATAGACCACGAGGACATGAGAGAGACTGTCACATATATCAGCGGTATCACCACGGTACAGGAGGAGACATTCCTCACAGGGAGAGAATAGACCACGAGGACATGAGAGAGACTGTCACATATATCAGGGGTATCACCACGGTACATGGGGGAGACATTCCTCACAGGGAGAGAAGTATTAGACCACGAGGACATGAGAGAGACTGTCACATATATCAGGGGTATCACCACGGTACATGGGGAGACATTCCTCACAGGGAGAGAAGTAATAGACCACGAGGACATGAGAGAGACTGTCACATATATCAGGGATATCACCACGGTACAGGAGGGAGACATTCCTCACAGGGAGAGAAGTAATAGGACACGAGGACATGATAGAGACTGTCACATATATCAGGGGTATCACCACGGTACAGGAGGAGACATTCCTCACAGGGAGAGAATAGACCACGAGGACATGAGAGAGACTGTCACATATATCAGGGGTATCACCACGGTACAGGGAGAGACATTCCTCACAGGGAGAGAATATACCACGAGGACATGAGAGAGACTGTCACATATATCAGGGGTATCACCACGGTAAAAAGAGAGACATTCCTCACAGGGAGAGAAGTAATAGGACACGAGGACATGATAGAGACTGTCACATATATCAGGGGTATCACCACGGTACAGGAGGAGACATTCCTCACAGGGAGAGAAGTAATAGGACACGAGGACATGAGAGAGACTGTCACATATATCAGGGGTATCACCACGGTACAGGGGGAGACATTCCTCACAGGGAGAGAAGTAATAGACCACGAGGACATGAGAGAGACTGTCACATATATCAGGGGTATCACCACGGTACAGGAGGAGACATTCCTCAAAGGGAGAGAAGTAATAGACCACGAGGACATGAGAGAGACTGTCACATATATCAGGGGTATCACCACGGTACAGGAGGAGACATTCCTCACAGGGAGAGAAGTATTAGGACACGAGGACATGAGAGAGACTGTCACATATATCAGGGGTATCACCACGGTACAGGAGGAGACATTCCTCACAGGGAGAGAAGTAATAGGACACGAGGACATGATAGAGACTGTCACATATATCAGTGGTGTCACCACGGTACAGGGGGAGACATTCCTCACAGGGAGAGAAGTAATAGGACACGAGGACATGAGAGAGACTGTCACATATATAAGGGGTATCACCACGGTACAGGAGGAGACATTCCTCACAGGGAGAGAAGTATTAGACCACGAGGACATGATAGAGACTGTCACATATATCAGGGGTATCACCACGGTACAGGAGGAGACATTCCTCACAGGGAGAGAAGTATTAGGACACGAGGACATGATAGAGACTGTCACATATATCAGGGGTATCACCACGGTACAGGAGGAGACATTCCTCACAGGGAGAGAAGTATTAGACAACGAGGACATGATAGAGACTGTCACATATATCAGGGGTATCACCACGGTACAGGGGGGAGACATTCCTCACAGGGAGAGAAGTAATAGGCCACGAGGACATGATAGAGACTGTCAAATATATCAGGGGTATCACCATGGTACAGGGGGAGACATTTCTCACAGGGAGAGAAGTAATACGACATGAGGACATGATAGATACTGTCACATATATCAGGGGTATCACCACGGTACAGGGGGAGACATTCCTCACAGGGAGAGAAGTAATAGGACACGAGGACATGAGAGAGACTGTCACATATATCAGGAGTATCACCACGGTACAGGAGGAGACATTCCTCACAGGGAGAGAAGTAATAGGACACGAGGACATGATAGAGACTGTCACATATATCAGGGGTATCCCCACAGTACAGGAGGAGACATTCCTCACAGGGAGAGAAGTAATAGGACACGAGGACATGATAGAGACTGTCACATATATCAGGGGTATCCCCACAGTACAGGAGGAGACATTCCTCACAGGGAGAGAAGTAATAGGACACGAGGACATGAGAGAGACTGTCACATATATCAGGAGTATCACCACGGTACAGGGGGAGACATTCCTCACAGGGAGAGAAGTAATAGGACACGAGGACATGATAGAGACTGTCACATATATCAGGGGTATCCCCACAGTACAGGAGGAGACATTCCTCACAGGGAGAGAAGTAATAGGACACGAGGACATGAGAGAGACTGTCACATATATCAGGGGTATCACCACGGTACAGGAGGAGACATTCCTCACAGGGAGAGAAGTAATAGGACACGAGGACATGATAGAGACTGTCATATATATCAGGGATATCACCACGGTACAGGAGGAGACATTTCTCACAGGGAGAGAAGTATTAGACCACGAGGACATGAGAGAGACTGTCACATATATCAGGGGTATCACCACGGTACAGGGAGGAGACATTCCTCACAGGGAGAGAAGTAATAGGACACGAGGGCATGAGAGAGACTGTCACATATATCAGGGGTATCACCACGGTACAGGGGGAGACATTCCTCACAGGGAGAGAAGTAATAGGACACGAGGACATGAGAGAGACTGTCACATATTAGGTGTATCACCACGGTACAGGAGGAGACATTCCTCACAGGGAGAGAAGTAATAGGACACGAGGACATGATAGAGACTGTCACATATATCAGGGGTATCACCACGGTACAGGAGGAGACATTCCTCACAGGGAGAGAAGTAATAGGACACGAGGACATGATAGAGACTGTCACATATATCAGGGGTATCACCACGGTACAGGAGGAGACATTCCTCACAGGGAGACAAGTAATAGGACACGAGTACATGATAGAGACTGTCACATATATCAGGGGTATCACCACGGTACAGGAGGAGACATTCCTCACAGGGAGAGAAGTATTCGACCACGAGGACATGAGAGAGACTGTCACATATATCAGGGATATCACCACGGTACAGGGGGAGACATTCCTCACAGGGAGAGAAGTATTAGACCACGAGGACATGATAGAGACTGTCACATATATCAGGGGTATCACCACGGTACAGGGGGAGACATTCCTCACAGGGAGAGAAGTAATAGGACACGAGGACATGAGAGAGACTGTCACATATATCAGGGGTATCACCACGGTACAGGGGGAGACATTCCTCACAGGGAGAGAAGTAATAGGACACGAGGACATGAGAGAGACTGTCACATATTAGGTGTATCACCACGGTACAGGAGGAGACATTCCTCACAGGGAGAGAAGTAATAGGACACGAGGACATGATAGAGACTGTCACATATATCAGGGGTATCACCACGGTACAGGAGGAGACATTCCTCACAGGGAGAGAAGTAATAGGACACGAGGACATGATAGAGACTGTCACATATATCAGGGGTATCACCACGGTACAGGAGGAGACATTCCTCACAGGGAGACAAGTAATAGGACACGAGTACATGATAGAGACTGTCACATATATCAGGGGTATCACCACGGTACAGGAGGAGACATTCCTCACAGGGAGAGAAGTATTCGACCACGAGGACATGAGAGAGACTGTCACATATATCAGGGATATCACCACGGTACAGGGGGAGACATTCCTCACAGGGAGAGAAGTATTAGACCACGAGGACATGATAGAGACTGTCACATATATCAGGGGTATCACCACGGTACAGGGGGAGACATTCCTCACAGGGAGAGAAGTAATAGGACACGAGGACATGAGAGAGACTGTCACATATATCAGGGGTATCACCACGGTACAGGGGGAGACATTCCTCACAGGGAGAGAAGTAATAGGACACGAGGACATGAGAGAGACTGTCACATATATCAGGGGTATCACCACGGTACAGGGGGAGACATTCCTCACAGGGAGAGAAGTAATAGGACACGAGGACATGAGAGAGACTGTCACATATTAGGTGTATCACCACGGTACAGGAGGAGACATTCCTCACAGGGAGAGAAGTAATAGGACACGAGGACATGATAGAGACTGTCACATATATCAGGGGTATCACCACGGTACAGGAGGAGACATTCCTCACAGGGAGAGAAGTAATAGGACACGAGGACATGATAGAGACTGTCATATATATCAGGGATATCACCACGGTACAGGAGGAGACATTTCTCACAGGGAGAGAAGTATTAGACCACGAGGACATGAGAGAGACTGTCACATATATCAGGGGTATCACCACGGTACAGGGAGGAGACATTCCTCACAGGGAGAGAAGTAATAGGACACGAGGGCATGAGAGAGACTGTCACATATATCAGGGGTATCACCACGGTACAGGGGGAGACATTCCTCACAGGGAGAGAAGTAATAGGACACGAGGACATGAGAGAGACTGTCACATATTAGGTGTATCACCACGGTACAGGAGGAGACATTCCTCACAGGGAGAGAAGTAATAGGACACGAGGACATGATAGAGACTGTCACATATATCAGGGGTATCACCACGGTACAGGAGGAGACATTCCTCACAGGGAGAGAAGTAATAGGACACGAGGACATGAGAGAGACTGTCACATATATCAGGGGTATCACCACGGTACAGGAGGAGACATTCCTCACAGGGAGAGAAGTAATAGGACACGAGGACATGATAGAGACTGTCACATATATCAGGGGTATCACCACGGTACAGGAGGAGACATTCCTCACAGGGAGACAAGTAATAGGACACGAGTACATGATAGAGACTGTCACATATATCAGGGGTATCACCACGGTACAGGAGGAGACATTCCTCACAGGGAGAGAAGTATTCGACCACGAGGACATGAGAGAGACTGTCACATATATCAGGGATATCACCACGGTACAGGGGGAGACATTCCTCACAGGGAGAGAAGTATTAGACCACGAGGACATGATAGAGACTGTCACATATATCAGGGGTATCACCACGGTACAGGGGGAGACATTCCTCACAGGGAGAGAAGTAATAGGACACGAGGACATGAGAGAGACTGTCACATATATCAGGGGTATCACCACGGTACAGGAGGAGACAATCCTCACAGGGAGAGAAGTAATAGGACACGAGGACATGAGAGAGACTGTCACATATATCAGGGGTATCACCACAGTACAGGGAGAGACATTCCTCACAAGGAGAGAAGTAATAGGACACGAGGACATGAGAGAGACTGTCACATATATCAGGGGTATCACCACGGTACAGGGGGAGACATTCCTCACAGGGAGAGAAGTATTAGACCACGAGGACATGATAGAGACTGTCACATATATCAGGGGTATCACCACGGTACAGGGGGAGACATTCCTCACAGGGAGAGAAGTAATAGGACACGAGGACATAAGAGACACTGTCACATATATCAGGGGTATCACCACGGTACAGGGGGAGACATTCCTCACAGGGAGAGAAGTAATAGGACACGAGGACATGAGAGAGACTGTCACATATATCAGGGGGGTATCACCACGGTACAGGAGGAGACATTCCTCACAGGGAGAGAAGTAATAGGACACGAGGACATGATAGAGACTGTCACATATATCAGGGGTATCACCACAGTACAGGGGGAGACATTCCTCACAGGGAGAGAAGTAATAGACCACGAGGACATGAGAGAGACTGTCACATATATCAGGGGTATCACCACGGTACAGGAGGAGACATTCCTCACAGGGAGAGAAGTAATAGGACACGAGGACATGATAGAGACTGTCACATATATCAGGGGTATCACCACAGTACAGGGGGAGACATTCCTCACAGGGAGAGAAGTAATAGACCACGAGGACATGATAGAGACTGTCACATATATCAGGGGTATCACCACGGTACAGGAGGAGACATTCCTCACAGGGAGAGAAGTAATAGGACACGAGGACATGAGAGAGACTGTCACATATATCAGGGGTATCACCACGGTACAGGAGGAGACATTCCTCACAGGGAGAGAAGTATTAGACCACGAGGACATGAGAGAGACTGTCACATATATCAGGGGTATCACCACGGTACCGGAGGAGACATTCCTCAGAGAGAGAAGTAATAGGACACGAGGACATGAGAGAGACTGTCACATATATCAGGGGGGTATCACCACGGTACATGGGGGAGACATTCCTCACAGGGAGAGAAGTATTAGACCACGAGGACATGAGAGAGACTGTCACATATATCAGGGGTATCACCACGGTACAGGGGGAGACAATCCTCACAGGGAGAAAAGTAATAGACCACGAGGACATGAGAGAGACTGTCACATATATCAGGGGTATCACCACGGTACAGGAGGAGACATTCCTCACAGGGAGAGAAGTATTAGACCACGAGGACATGATAGAGACTGTCACATATATCAGGGGTATCACCACGGTACAGGGGGAGACATTCCTCACAGGGAGAGAAGTAATAGGACACGAGGACATGAGAGAGACTGTCACATATATCAGGGGTATCACCACAGTACAGGAGGAGACATTCCTCACAGGGAGAGAAGTAATAGGACATGAGGACATGAGAGAGACTGTCACATATATCAGGGGTATCACCACGGTACAGGAGGAGACATTATACACAGGGAGACAAGTATTAGGACACTCGCCCTGTCCCCTATCAGACCTGTCCCCGCATACTCGCCCTGTCCCCTATCAGACCTGTCCCCGCACACTCACCCTGTCCCCTACCAGACCTGTCCCCGCACACTCACCCTGTCCCCGCACACTCGCCCTGTCCCCTATCAGACCTGTCCCCACACTCACCCTGTCCCCTACCAGACCTGTCCCCGTACTCTCACCCTGTCCCTTACCAGACCTGTCTCCGCACACTCATCCTGTCCCCTACCAGACCTGTCTCCTACCCTCACCCTGTCCCCACACACTCACCTTGTCCCCACACACTCACCCTGTCCCCTACCAGACCTGTCCCCTCACACTCACCCTGTCCCCTACCTGACCTGTCCCCGCACACTCACCCTGTCCCCTACCAGACCTGTCCCCTCACACTCACCCTGTCCCCTACCAGACCTGTCCCCGCACACTCACCCTGTCCCCTACCAGACCTGTACCCGCACACTCACCCTGTCCCCTACCAGACCTGTCCCCACACACTCACCCTGTCCCCCACCAGACCTGTCCCCGCACACTCACCCTTTCCCCTACCAGACCTGTCTCCTCACACTCATCCTGTCCCCTACCAGACCTGTCCCAGCACACTCACCCTGTCCCCTACCAGACCTGTCCCCACACACTCACCCTGTCCCCTACCAGACCTGTCTCCGCACACTCACCGTGTCCCCCACCAGACCTGTCCCCGCACACTCACCCTGTCCCCTACCAGACCTGTCTCCTCACACTCATCCTGTCCCCTACCAGACCTATCCCAGCACACTCACCCTGTCCCCTACCAGACCTGTCCACGCACACTCACCCTGTCCCTTACAGACCTGTCCCTGCACACACATCCTGTCCCCTACCAGACCTATCCCCATACTCTCAACCTGTCCCCCACCAGACCTGTCCCCACACACTCACCCTGTCCCCTACCAGACCTGTCCCCACACACTCACCCTGTCCCCTACCAGACCTGTCCCCGCACACTCACCCTGTCCCCTATCAGACCTGTCCCCTCACACTCACCCTGTCCCCTACCAGACCTGTCCCCGCACACTCACCCTGTACCCTACCAGACCTGTCCCCGAACACTCACCCTGTCCCTTACCAGACCTGTCCCCGCACACTCACCCTGTCCCCTACCAGACCTGTCCCCACACACTCACCCTGTCCCTACCAGACCTGTCCCAGCACACTCACCCTGTCCCCTACCAGACCTGTCCCCGCACACTCACCCTGTCCCCTACCAGACCTGTCCCCGCACACTCACGCTGTCCCCTACCAGACCTGTCCCCACACACTCACCCTGTCCCTACCAGACCTGTCCCCACACACTCACCCTGTCCCTTACTAGATCTGTCCCCGCACACACTCACCCTGTCCCCGCACACTCACCCTGTCCCCTACCAGACCTGTCCTGGCACACTCACCCTGTCCCCTACCAGACCTGTCCCCGCACACTCACCCTGTCCCCTACCAGACCTGTCCCCGCACACTCACCCTGTCCCCTACCAGACCTGTCCACACACTCACCCTGTCCCCTACCAGACCTGTCCCCTCACACTCACCCTGTCCCCTACCAGACCTGTCCCCGCACACTCACCCTGTCCCCTACCAGACCTGTCCCCGCACACTCACCCTGTCCCTTACCAGACCTGTCCCCGCACACTCACCCTGTCCCCTACCAGACCTGTCCCCGCACACTCACCCTGTCCCTTACCAGACCTGTCCCCGCACACTCACCCTGTCCCCTACCAGACCTGTCCCCGCACACTCACCCTGTCCCTACCAGACCTGTCCCCGCACACTCACCCTGTCCCCTACCAGACCTGTCCCCGCACACTCACCCTGCCCCTACCAGACCTGTCCCCGCACACTCACCCTGTCCCCTACCAGACCTGTCCCCGCACACTCACCCTGTCCCCTACCAGACCTGTCCCCGCACACTCACCCTGTCCCCTACCAGACCTGTCCCCGCACACTCACCATGTCCCTTACCAGACCTGTCCCCGCACACTCACCATGTCCCTTACCAGACCTGTCCCCGCACACTCACCCTGTCCCCTACCAGACCTGTCCCCACACACTCACCCTGTCCATTACTAGACCTGTCCCCGCACACACTCACCCTGTCCCCGCACACTCACCCTGTCCCCTACCAGACCTGTCCCCGCACACTCACCCTGTCCCCTACCAGACCTGTCCTCGCACACTCACCCTGTCCCCGCACACTCGCCCTGTCCCTACCAGACCTGTCCCAGCACACTCACCCTGTCCCCTACCAGACCTGTCCTGGCACACTCACCCTGTCCCCTACCAGACCTGTCCCCGCACACTCACCCTGTCCCCTACCAGACCTGTCCCAGCACACTCACCCTGTCCCCTACCAGACCTGTCCTGGCACACTCACCCTGTCCCCTAACAGACCTGTCCCTGCACACTCACCCTGTCCCCTACCAGACCTGTCCCCGCACACTCACCCTGTCCCCGTACACTCACCCTGTCCCCTACCAGACCTGTCCCCACACACTCACCCTGTCCCTACCAGACCTGTCCCCGCACACTCACCCTGTCCCCTACCAGACCTGTCCCCGCACACTCACCCTGTCCCTTACCAGACCTGTCCACGCACACTCACCCTGTCCCCTACCAGACCTGTCCCCGCACACTCACCCTGTCCCCTACCAGACCTGTCCCCGCACACTCACCCTGTCCCTTACCAGACCTGTCCACGCACACTCACCCTGTCCCCTACCAGACCTGTCCCCGCACACTCACCCTGTCCCTACCAGACCTGTCCCCACACCCTCACCCTGTCCCTTACTTGACCTGTCCCCGCACACACTCACCCTGTCCCCGCACACTCACCCTGTCCCCTACCAGACCTGTCCCCGCACACTCACCCTGTCCCCTACCAGACCTGTCCCCGCACACTCACCCTGTCCCCGTACACTCACCCTGTCCCCTACCAGACCTGTCCCCGCACACTCGCCCTGTCCCTACCAGACCTGTCCCAGCACACTCACCCTGTCCCCTACCAGACCTGTCCCCTCACACTCACCCTGTCCCCTACCAGACCTGTCCCCGCACACTCACCCTGTCCCCTACCAGACCTGTCCTGGCACACTCACCCTGTCCCCTACCAGACCTGTCCCCACACTCACCCTGTCCCCTACCAGACCTGTCCCCGCACACTCACCCTGTCCCCGTACACTCACCCTGTCCCCTACCAGAACTGTCCCCACACACTCACCCTGTCCCTACCAGACCTGTCCCTGCACACTCACCCTGTCCCCTACCAGACCTGTCCCCGCACACTCACCCTGTCCCTTACCAGACCTGTCCACGCACACTCACCCTGTCCCCTACCAGACCTGTCCCCGCACACTCACCCTGTCCCCTACCAGACCTGTCCCCGCACACTCACCCTGTCCCTTACCAGACCTGTCCACGCACACTCACCCTGTCCCCTACCAGACCTGTCCCCGCACACTCACCCTGTCCCTTCCAGACCTGTCCCCACACCCTCACCCTGTCCCTTACTAGACCTGTCCCCGCACACACTCACCCTGTCCCCGCACACTCACCCTGTCCCCTACCAGACCTGTCCCCGCACACTCACCCTGTCCCCTACCAGACCTGTCCCTGCACACTCACCCTGTCCCCGTACACTCACCCTGTCCCCTACCAGACCTGTCCCCGCACACTCGCCCTGTCCCTACCAGACCTGTCCCCGCACACTCACCCTGTCCCCTACCAGACCTGTCCCCGCACACTCACCCTGTCCCCTACCAGACCTGTCCTGGCACACTCACCCTGTCCCCTACCAGACCTGTCCCCGCACACTCACCCTGTCCCTACCAGACCTGTCCCCTATTGATTTATGGAATCATATTTATGAATATTAATATTTAATATATCATATATGGTATTTAATATATTGATATATTTCAATTAATATGCATTTATCATATATATCTGCAAGTATATTATGTCAGGCTTACTAAGTGGCTGATAAATATATGCAGTCCTTATATATATATATATATATATATATATATATATATATATATATGACTTATGAAATTATGAAATTAAGATTCCTTAAAGAGAGTTCAAGCTTGAATATTACCGCTATTTTTATATGATTATTTATTTACAGGCAGATCAAATCGTACAGAATAAGATATACACAGTAGTGATATATATACTAATTATTATATTAAGCTATGCTATGCTTCCTTCATTACATAACATAAAACAACATGACATAAGTTTCACAAACAATTCAATTACTAACATATTTATACTTGCAAGTTAAAGATTGCCATCCCAAGAATCATTCCTTCTGCATGTTCTCCATGACTTCTCCTCCTGACTGACTTCCTTCCTTCTCCTTCTCCTCCTCCTTTCTTCCTTCCTCTAACTAAAAAGTCTGCTGCTTTTTATCCCATATTTTACCAATTCAAACTATCATATTCTCATAGTTTCCAATGGAATAGGTAATTATAGGTTTGTCAGATTCCAAGGTGTAATAAAACAAACATTGAACTGGGCTGTCGTGTCCTGTTCACAGAGGCACGGTGTCATAAAAGTGTGGTGTCCACACTGCCTTAAGCAAGTATAGTATTGTAAAATCTGGAATGTCTTTTCATCCAAAGTTCTGTTGTATTGACAAGTTTTCCTGGGGTGGGTTCCACCATGTTTTATCAATGGATGTGATCTCTTTTCATAGTAGTTAAATTATGCTCCCTAGCTTTAACCTTTACTGGACAATAGACAAACCCGTTTTATAATTGCGATAGGTATTGCAATCTTGATTCTGATCTACTGTAAGCACACCTGGGAATTCCAATGACCAACAGAGCTCTGTCACACACCTATTATCATTTATGGCCTAATACCTTTTCTCTACAATGACTCTTGATCTTACTGTGACCTCTCTAGCCTTATTTATGACTAGAGCAGAATAAACCTGTTCCCTACACTGTTTTACCATCTTGCAGTAAAACACAAATATACAGTATATCTATATAAACACATACACAAACCTAATCTCTTAAATCAGCTAAACATTACCTCATACATTCAAATTTATTTCATATCTATTCCTTACTATATATATCCACTATACACTATGGTTACATCACTTATTTATAATGAATTATTTTAATTCAGACAATATCCATTGGCCTAATATTATACTAAGTGCGGACAATTACCTATATGGCAACACCCCTCACACTCACCCTGTCCCCTACCAGACCTGTCCCCGCACACTCACCCTGTCCCCTACCAGACCTGTCCCCGCACACTCACCCTGTCCCTTACCAGACCTGTCCCCGTACACTCACCCTGTCCCCACCAGACCTGTCCCCACACACTCACCCTGTCCCTACCAGACCTGTCCCAGCGCACTCACCCTGTCCACTACCAGACCTGTCCCCGCACACTCACCCTGTCCCCTACCAGACCTGTCCCTGCACACTCACCCTGTCCCTTACCAGACCTGTCCCCGCACACTCACCCTGTCCCCTACCAGACCTGTCCCCACACACTCACCCTGTCCCTACCAGACCTGTCCCCACACACTCACCCTGTCCCCTACCAGATCTGTCCCCGCACACTCACCCTGTCTCCTACCAGGCCTGTCCCCGCACACTCACCCTGTCCCCTACCAGACCTGTCCCCACACACTCACCCTGTCCCTTACTAGACCTGTCCCCGCACACACTCACCCTGTCCCCGCACACTCACCCTGTCCCCTACCAGACCTGTCCTGGCACACTCACCCTGTCCCCTACCAGACCTGTTCCCACACACACTCACCCTGTCCCCGCACACTCACCCTGTCCCCTACCAGACCTGTCCTGGCACATTCACCTTGTCCCCTACCAGACCTGTCCCCACACACTCACCCTGCCCCTACCAGACCTGTCCCCACACACTCACCCTGTCCCTTACTAGACCTGTCCCCGCACACACTCACCCTGTCCCCGCACACTCACCCTGTCCCCTACCAGACCTGTCCTGGCACACTCACCCTGTCCCCTACCAGACCTGTTCCCACACACTCACCCTGTCCCCTACCAGACCTGTCTCCTCACACTCATCCTGTCCCCTACCAGACCTGTCCCCGCACGCTCACCCTGTCCCCTACCAGACCTGTCCCCACACACTCACCCTGTCCCCTACCAGACCTGTCCCCGCACACTCACCCTGTCCCCTACCAGACCTGTCCCCGCACGCTCACCCTGTCCCCTACCAGACCTGTCCCCACACACTCACCCTGTCCCCTACCAGACCTGTCTCGGCACACTCACCCTGTCCCCTACCAGACCTGTCCCCGCACACTCACCCTGTCCCCTACCAGACCTGTCCCCGCACACTCACCCTGTCCCCTACCAGACCTGTCCCCGCACACTCACCCTGTCCCCTACCAGACCTGTCCCCGCACACTCACCCTGTCCCCTACCAGACCTGTCCCCGCACACTCACCCTGTCCCCGTACACTCACCCTGTCCCCTACCAGACCTGTCCCAGCACACTCACCCTTTCCCCTACCAGACCTATCCTGGCACACTCACCCTGTCCCCTACCAGACCTGTCCCCGCACACTCACCCTGTCCCCTACCAGACCTGTCCCCGCACACTCACCCTGTCCCCTACCAGACCTGTCCCCACACACTCACCCTGTCCCCGTACACTCACCCTGTCCCCTACCAGACCTGTCCCCGCACACTCACCCTGTCCCCTACCAGACCTGTCCCAGCACACTCACCCTGTCTCCTACCAGACCTGTCCTGGCACACTCACCCTGTCCCCTACCAGACCTGTCCCCGCACACTAACCCTGTCCCTACCAGACCTGTCCCAGCACACTCACCCTGTCCCCTACCAGACCTGTCCCAGCACACTCACCCTGTCCCCTACCAGACCTGTCCTGGCACACTCACCCTGTCCCCGCACACTCACCCTGTCCCCTACCAGACCTGTCCCAGCACACTCACCCTGTCCCCTACCAGACCTGTCCCCGCACACTCACCCTGTCCCTTACCAGACCTGTCCCCGCACACTCACTTTGTCCCCTACCAGACCTGTCCCCACACACTCACCCTGTCCCTACCAGACCTGTCCCCGCACACTCACCCTGTCCCTTACTAGACCTGTCCCCGCACACACTCACCCTGTCCCCGCACACTCACCCTGTCCCCTATCAGACCTGTCCTGGCACACTCACCCTGTCACCTACCAGACCTGTCCCCGCACACTCACCCTGTCCCCTACCAGACCTGTCCCCGCACACTCACCCTGTCCCCTACCAGACCTGTCCCCACACTCACCCTGTCCCCTACCAGACCTGTCCCCGCACACTCACCCTGTCCCCTACCAGACCTGTCCCCGCACACTCACCCTGTCCCTTACCAGACCTGTCCCCGCACACTCATCCTGTCCCCTACCAGACCTGTCCCGGCAGACTCACCCTGTCCCCTACCAGACCTATCCCCGCACACTCACCCTGTCCCCTACCAGACCTGTCCCCGCACACTCACCCTGTCCCCTACCAGACCTGTCCCCGCACACTCACCCTGTCCCCTACCAGACCTGTCCCCGCACACTCACCCTGTCCCCTACCAGACCTGTCCTGGCACACTCACCCTGTCCCCTACCAGACCTGTCCCCGCACACTCACCCTGTCCCCGTACACTCACCCTGTCCCCGTACACTCACCCTGTCCCCGTACACTCACCCTGTACCCTACTAGACCTGTCCCCGCACACTCACCCCTTGTGGGGCTGCTAGGTATCTTTAGGATCAGCTGTAAGGAAGCTACATACACAACATAGAAGTTTCTGGATCACTTCCTGTCCTGGTCACAGCGGTACTATACACCTCACACTGAGGAACACAGCGGTACTATACGCCTCACAATGCGGAACACAGCGGTACTATACGCCTCACACTGCGGAACACAGCGGTGCTATACGCCTCACACTGCGGAACACAGCGGTGCTATACGCCTCACACTGCAGAACACAGCGGTGCTATACACCTCACACTGCAGAACACAGCGGTACTATACACCTCACACTGCGGAACACAGCGGTACTATACACCTCACACTGCGGAACACAGCGGTACTATACACCTCACACTGCAGAACACAGCGGTACTATACACCTCACACTGCGGAACACAGCGGTACTATACACCTCACACTGCGGAACACAGCGGTACTATACGCCTCACACTGAGGAACACAGCGGTGCTATACGCCTCACACTGCGGAACACAGCGGTGCTATACGCCTCACACTGCAGAACACAGCGGTGCTATACACCTCACACTGCAGAACACAGCGGTGCTATACACCTCACACTGCAGAACACAGCGGTACTATACACCTCACACTGCGGAACACAGCGGTACTATACACCTCACACTGCGGAACACAGCGGTACTATACGCCTCACACTGAGGAACACAGCGGTACTATACGCCTCACAATGCGGAACACAGCGGTACTATACGCCTCACACTGCGGAACACAGCGGTGCTATACGCCTCACACTGCGGAACACAGCGGTGCTATACGCCTCACACTGCAGAACACAGCGGTGCTATACACCTCACACTGCAGAACACAGCGGTACTATACACCTCACACTGCGGAACACAGCGGTACTATACACCTCACACTGCGGAACACAGCGGTACTATACACCTCACACTGAGGAACACAGCGGTACTATACGCCTCACAATGCGGAACACAGCGGTACTATACACCTCACACTGCGGAACACAGCGGTACTATACACCTCACACTGCGGAACACAGCGGTACTATACACCTCACACTGAGGAACACAGCGGTACTATACGCCTCACAATGCGGAACACAGCGGTACTATACGCCTCACACTGCGGAACACAGCGGTGCTATACGCCTCACACTGCGGAACACAGCGGTGCTATACGCCTCACACTGCAGAACACAGCGGTGCTATACACCTCACACTGCAGAACACAGCGGTACTATACACCTCACACTGCGGAACACAGCGGTACTATACACCTCACACTGCGGAACACAGCGGTACTATACGCCTCACACTGAGGAACACAGCGGTGCTATACGCCTCACACTGCGGAACACAGCGGTGCTATACGCCTCACACTGCAGAACACAGCGGTGCTATACACCTCACACTGCAGAACACAGCGGTGCTATACACCTCACACTGCAGAACACAGCGGTACTATACACCTCACACTGCGGAACACAGCGGTACTATACACCTCACACTGCGGAACACAGCGGTGCTATACGCCTCACACTGAGGAACACAGCGGTACTATACGCCTCACACTGCAGAACACAGCGGTGCTATACACCTCACACTGCAGAACACAGCGGTGCTATACACCTCACACTGCAGAACACAGCGGTACTATACACCTCACACTGCGGAACACCGCGGTACTATACGCCTCACACTGAGGAACACAGCGGTGCTATACGCCTCACACTGCGGAACACAGCGGTGCTATACGCCTCACACTGCGGAACACAGCGGTACTATACGCCTCACACTGAGGAACACAGCGGTGCTATACGCCCCACACTGCAGAACACAGCTATACGCCCCACACTGCGGAACACAGCGGTACTATACGCCTCACACTGCATGTCACAGCGGTGCTATACGCCCCACACTGCAGAACACAGCTATACGCCCCACACTGCGGAACACAGCGGTACTATACGCCTCACACTGAGGAACACAGCGGTACTATACGCCTCACACTGCATGTCACAGCGGTGCTATACGCCCCACACTGAGGAACACAGCGGTACTATACGCCTCACACTGCGGAACACAGCGGTGCTATACACCTCACACTGCGGAACACAGCGGTACTATACGCCTCACACTGCAGAACACAGCGGTACTATACACCTCACACTGCAGAACACAGCGGTACTATACACCTCACACTGCAGAACACAGCGGTGCTATACGCCTCACACTGCGGAACACAGCGGTGCTATACACCTCACACTGCAGAACACAGCGGTACTATACACCTCACACTGCAGAACACAGCGGTACTATACACCTCACACTGCAGAACACAGCGGTGCTATACGCCTCACACTGCGGAACACAGCGGTGCTATACACCTCACACTGCAGAACACAGCGGTACTATACACCTCACACTGCAGAACACAGCGGTACTATACACCTCACACTGCAGAACACAGCGGTACTATACACCTCACACTGCAGAACACAGCGGTATTATACACCTCACACTGCAAAACACAGCGGTACTATACACCTCACACTGCATGTCACAGCGGTGCTATACGCCTCACACTGAGGAACACAGCGGTACTATACACCTCACACTGCAGAACACAGCGGTACTATACACCTCACACTGCGGAACACAGCGGTACTATACGCCTCACACTGAGGAACACAGCGGTACTATACGCCCCACACTGCGGAACACAGCGGTACTATACACCTCACACTGCGGAACACAGCGGTACTATACACCTCACACTGCAGAACACAGCGGTACTATACACCTCACACTGCGGAACACAGTGGTGCTATACGCCTCACACTGCGGAACACAGTGGTGCTATACGCCTCACACTGCGGAACACAGCGGTACTATACGCCTCACACTGAGGAACACAGCGGTACTATACGCCTCACACTGCATGTCACAGCGGTGCTATACGCCCCACACTGCAGAACAAAGCTATACGCCCCACACTGCGGAACACAGCGGTACTATACGCCTCACACTGCATGTCACAGCGGTGCTATACGCCCCACACTGCAGAACACAGCTATACGCCCCACACTGCGGAACACAGCGGTACTATACGCCCCACACTGCGGAACACAGCGGTACTATACGCCTCACACTGCATGTCACAGCGGTGCTATACGCCCCACACTGCAGAACACAGCTATACGCCCCACACTGAGGAACACAGCGGTGCTATACGCCTCACACTGCGGAACACAGCGGTACTATACACCTCACACTGCAGAACACAGCGGTACTATACACCTCACACTGCGGAACACAGCGGTACTATACGCCTCACACTGCAGAACACAGCGGTACTATACACCTCACACTGCGGAACACAGCGGTGCTATACGCCCCACACTGCAGAACACAGCTATACGCCCCACACTGCGGAACACAGCGGTACTATACGCCTCACACTGAGGAACACAGCGGTACTATACGCCCCACACTGCGGAACACAGCGGTGCTATACGCCCCACACTGCGGAACACAGCTATACGCCCCACACTGCGGAACACAGCGGTACTATACGCCTCACACTGAGGAACACAGCAGTACTATACGCCTCACACTGCAGAACACAGCGGTACTATACGCCTCACACTGCGGAACACAGCGGTACTATACACCTCACACTGCGGAACACAGCGGTACTATACACCTCACACTGCGGAACACAGCGGTACTATACACCTCACACTGCAGAACACAGCGGTACTATACACCTCACACTGAGGAACACAGCGGTACTATACACCTCACACTGCATGTCACAGCGGTACTATACGCCTCACACTGAGGAACACAGCGGTACAATACGCCTCACACTGAGGAACACAGCGGTACTATACGCCTCACACTGCGGAACACAGCGGTACTATACGCCTCACACTGAGGAACACAGCGGTACTATACGCCTCACACTGCGGAACACAGCGGTACTATACGCCTCACACTGAGGAACACAGCGGTACTATACGCCTCACACTGCGGAACACAGCGGTACTATACACCTCACACTGCAGAACACAGCGGTACTATACACCTCACACTGAGGAACACAGCGGTACTATACACCTCACACTGCATGTCACAGCGGTACTATACACCTCACACTGCATGTCACAGCGGTACTATACGCCTCACACTGAGGAACACAGCGGTACTATACGCCTCACACTGAGGAACACAGCGGTACTATACGCCTCACACTGCGGAACACAGCGGTACTATACACCTCACACTGCAGAACACAGCGGTACTATACACCTCACACTGAGGAACACAGCGGTACTATACACCTCACACTGCATGTCACAGCGGTACTATACACCTCACACTGCATGTCACAGCGGTACTATACGCCTCACACTGAGGAACACAGCGGTACTATACGCCTCACACTGAGGAACACAGTGGTACTATACGCCTCACACTGCGGAACACAGCGGTACTATACGCCTCACACTGCGGAACACAGCGGTGCTATACGCCTCACACTGAGGAACACAGCGGTACTATACGCCTCACACTGAGGAACACAGCGGTACTATACGCCTCACACTGCGGAACACAGCGGTGCTATACGCCCCACACTGAGGAACACAGCGGTGCTATACGCCTCACACTGCGGAACACAGCGGTGCTATACGCCCCACACTGAGGAACACAGCGGTGCTATACGCCTCACACTGCGGAACACAGCGGTGCTATACGCCCCACACTGCAGAACACAGCTATACGCCCCACACTGCGGAACACAGCGGTGCTATACGCCTCACACTGAGGAACACAGCGGTGCTATACGCCCCACACTGCAGAACACAGCTATACGCCCCACACTGCGGAACACAGCGGTGCTATACGCCTCACACTGAGGAACACAGCGGTGCTATACGCCCCACACTGCGGAACACAGCGGTGCTATACGCCCCACACTGCGGAACACAGCTATACGCCCCACACTGCGGAACACAGCGGTGCTATACGCCTCACACTGCGGAACACAGCGGTGCTATACGCCTCACACTGCGGAACACAGCGGTACTATACGCCTCACACTGCGGAACACAGCGGTACTATACACCTCACACTGCGGAACACAGCGGTGCTATACGCCTCACACTGCGGAACACAGCGGTACTATACGCCTCACACTGCGGAACACAGCGGTACTATACGCCTCACACTGAGGAACACAGCGGTGCTATACGCCCCACACTGCGGAACACAGCGGTGCTATACGCCTCACACTGCATGTCACAGCGGTGCTATACGCCTCACACTGAGGAACACAGCGGTACTATACGCCTCACACTGCGGAACACAGCGGTACTATACACCTCACACTGAGGAACACAGCGGTACTATACGCCTCACACTGCGGAACACAGCGGTGCTATACGCCCCACACTGCGGAACACAGCGGTGCTATACGCCTCACACTGCGGAACACAGCGGTACTATACGCCTCACACTGCGGAACACAGCGGTGCTATACGCCCCACACTGCAGAACACAGCGGTACTATACGCCTCACACTGCGGAACACAGCGGTGCTATACACCTCACACTGCGGAACACAGCGGTACTATACACCTCACACTGAGGAACACAGCGGTACTATACGCCTCACACTGCGGAACACAGCGGTACTTTACGCCTCACACTGCGGAACACAGCGGTGCTATACGCCTCACACTGCGGAACACAGCGGTGCTATACGCCTCACACTGCGGAACACAGCGGTGCTATACGCCTCACACTGCGGAACACAGCGGTGCTATACGCCTCACACTGCGGAACACAGCGGTGCTATACGCCTCACACTGCGGAACACAGCGGTGCTATACGCCTCACACTGCGGAACACAGCGGTGCTATACGCCTCACACTGCATGTCACAGCGGTACTATACACCTCACACTGCAGAACACAGCTATACGCCCTACACTGCGGAACACAGCGGTGAGTATGCGCCGGGCAGCGACGGAATGCTGCGAGGAAAGCGATCGCACGGGCGATCGCAAGGTGACTGACAGGAAGAGGGCGTTTGTGGGTGGCAACTGACCGTTTTAGAGGAGTGTCCGGGAAATCGCAGTCGGGACCCGGCATTTGGAGTGAGGGTTTCTGACGTCGGCTCCGACCGTGATCATGGCGATGGAAGATTAAGTCCTGGGCTATGCAGAGAAGTTTGTGCCGCTCTCCTGCACATACGATCGATCCCCTGCACAGCCATTTCCCCTCTCCCTGTAGACGGCGACTACCTGATTGCAGGGATGCAAAAAACGCACCCCAGAGATCAGGTCTGAATCACTTCGCAATCACAGGCTCCGTAACATGTGACCACAAAGTTATTGACAGGAAGTGACCATCTGTGGGGAGTGGTTGGGAAAACGCTGGTGTGCTTCTGACGTCCGCTGCGATGGAAAACATGGCGCCCGGTGTGACTGCAGTTGCATTATTTTGTATAAGTATGGGTCATAAGATTGCAGCGTTGGGCGTCTCGTCACATCTTATCACAATCGCAATGTCAGCCTCTGTAGTGATCCTTACTGAATCATGTCTTCAGAACACACATGACCTGTATCCAGTCACTGATCTCTTGTAATAATGTCACCTGTAATGATGTCACCAGCTCTGTGTCCAGTCACTGATCTCCTGTAATGATGTCACCAGCTCTGTATCCAGTCACTGATCACCTGTAATGATGTCACCTGTAATGATGTCACCAGCTCTGTATCCAGTCACTGATCTCCTGTAATGATGTCACCTGTAATGATGTCACCAGCTCTGTATCCAGTCACTGATCACCTGTAATGATGTCACCTGTAATGATGTCACCAGCTCTGTGTCCAGTCACTGATCTCCTGTAATGATGTCACGTGTGAATGATGTCACGTGGGAATGATGTCACCTGTAATGATGTCACCAGCTCTGTGTCCAGTCACTGATCTCCTGTAATGATGTCACCTGTAATGATGTCACCAGCTCTGTGTCCAGTCACTGATCTCCTGTAATGATGTCACGTGTGAATGATGTCACGTGGGAATGATGTCACCTGTAATGATGTCACCAGCTCTGTGTCCAGTCACTGATCTCCTGTAATGATGTCACCTGTAATGATGTCACCAGCTCTGTGTCCAGTCACTGATCTCCTGTGATGATGTCACCTGTAATAATGTCACCAGCTCTGTATCCAGTCACTGATCTCCTGTAATGATGTCACCTGTAATGATGTCACCAGCTCTGTGTCCAGTCACTGATCTCCTGTGATGATGTCACCTGTAATAATGTCACCTGTTATGATGTCACCAGCTCTGTGTCCAGTCACTGATATCCTGTAATGATGTCACCTGTAATGATGTCACCAGCTCTGTGTCCAGTCAGTGATCACCTGTAATGATGTCGTGTGTGAATGATGTCACCAGCTCTGTATTCAGTCACTGATCACCTGTAATGATGTCACCAGCTCTGTATCCAGTCACTGATCACCTGTAATGATGTCACCTGTAATGATGTCACCAGCTCTGTATCCAGTCACTGATCACCTGTAATGATGTCACGTGTGAATGATGTCACCTGTAATGATGTCACGTGGGAATGATGTCACCTGTAATGATGTCACGTGTGAATGATGTCACCAGCTCTGTATTCAGTCACTGATCACCTGTAATGATGTCACCAGCTCTGTATCCAGTCACTGATCACCTGTAATGATGTCACCAGCTCTGTATCCAGTCACTGATCACCTGTAATGATGTCACCTGTAATGATGTCACCAGCTCTGTATCCAGTCACTGATCACCTGTAATGATGTCACGTGTGAATGATGTCACCTGTAATGATGTCACGTGGGAATGATGTCACCTGTAATGATGTCACGTGTGAATGATGTCACCAGCTCTGTATTCAGTCACTGATCACCTGTAATGATGTCACCAGCTCTGTATCCAGTCACTGATCACCTGTAATGATGTCACCTGTAATGATGTCACCAGCTCTGTATCCAGTCACTGATCACCTGTAATGATGTCACCAGCTCTGTATCCAGTCACTGATCACCTGTAATGATGTCACCTGTAATGATGTCACCAGCTCTGTATCCAGTCACTGATCACCTGTAATGATGTCACGTGTGAATGATGTCACGTGGGAATGATGTCACCTGTAATGATGTCACGTGTGAATGATGTCACCAGCTCTGTGTCCATGTCTTCCAGGGTTTTATCTGCGTCCTCTGCCACCATGGAGCTGGATAGACTGATGGCGTCACTGTCCGACTTCCACAAGCAGAACACGGTCAGCTCTATTATAATACTTCTTACCTTGTGACATGTGAGGGGAGTACATATATATCTCACCCCTAGGTGGCGCCATACATGCGTCAGGTGTATCTATCCCCAGCTAGTGTGGAGTATACAGACGTCCTCTGCCAGAAATACGCAGTAATATATACATGTATGTTCTCAGTGTACAGTATATGACACTTCCTTACGCTGTATTGTGTATATGTAGGACAATGTTACACTACCACTGTGCAGGACTTATGTATATGACACTTCCTTACACTGTATTGTGTATATGTAGGACAATGCTACACTACCACTGTGCAGGACTTGTGTATATGACACTTCCTTACACTGTATTGTGTATATGTAGGACAATGCTACACTACCACTGTGCAGGACTTGTGTATATGACACTTCCTTACACTGTATTGTGTATATGTAGGACAATGTTACACTACCACTGTGCAGGACTTGTGTATATGACACTTCCTTACACTGTATTGTGTATATGTAGGACAATGTTACACTACCACTGTGCAGGACTTGTGTATATGACACTTTCTTACACTGTATTGTGTATATGTAGGACAATGCTACACTACCACTGTGCAGGACTTGTGTATATGACACTTCCTTACACTGTATTGTGTATATGTAGGACAATGTTACACTACCACTGTGCAGGACTTGTGTATATGACACTTCCTTACACTGTATTGTGTATATGTAGGACAATGTTACACTACCACTGTGCAGGACTTGTGTATATGACACTTTCTTACACTGTATTGTGTATATGTAGGACAATGCTACACTACCACTGTGCAGGACTTGTGTATATGACACTTCCTTACACTGTATTGTGTATATGTAGGACAATGTTACACTACCACTGTGCAGGACTTGTGTATATGACACTTCCTTACACTGTATTGTGTATATGTAGGACAATGTTACACTACCACTGTGCAGGACTTGTGTATATGACACTTCCTTACACTGTATTGTGTATATGTAGGACAATGTTACACTACCACTGTGCAGGACTTGTGTATATGACACTTCCTTACACTGTATTGTGTATATGTAGGACAATGCTACACTACCACTGTGCAGGACTTGTGTATATGACACTTCCTTACACTGTATTGTGTATATGTAGGACAATGTTACACTACCACTGTGCAGGACTTGTGTATATGATACTTCCTTACACTGTATTGTGTATATGTAGGACAATGTTACACTACCACTGTGCAGGACTTGTGTATATGACACTTCCTTACACTGTATTGTGTATATGTAGGACAATGTTACACTACCACTGTGCAGGACTTGTGTATATGATACTTCCTTACACTGTATTGTGTATATGTAGGACAATGTTACACTACCACTGTGCAGGACTTGTGTATATGACACTTCCTTACACTGTATTGTGTATATGTAGGACAATGTTACACTACCACTGTGCAGGACTTGTGTATATGATACTTCCTTACACTGTATTGTGTATATGTAGGACAATGTTACACTACCACTGTGCAGGACTTGTGTATATGACACTTCCTTACACTGTATTGTGTATATGTAGGACAATGCTACACTACCACTGTGCAGGACTTGTGTATATGACACTTCCTTACACTGTATTGTGTATATGTAGGACAATGTTACACTACCACTGTGCAGGACTTGTGTATATGACACTTTCTTACACTGTATTGTGTATATGTAGGACAATGTTACACTACCACTGTGCAGGACTTGTGTATATGACACTTCCTTACACTGTATTGTGTATATGTAGGACAATGTTACACTACCACTGTGCAGGACTTGTGTATATGACACTTCCTTACACTGTATTGTGTATATGTAGGACAATGTTACACTACCACTGTGCAGGACTTGTGTATATGACACTTCCTTACACTGTATTGTGTATATGTAGGACAATGTTACACTACCACTGTGCAGGACTTGTGTATATGACACTTCCTTACACTGTTTTGTGTATATGTAGGACAATGTTACACTACCACTGTGCAGGACTTGTGTATATGACACTTCCTTACACTGTATTGTGTATATGTAGGACAATGTTACACTACCACTGTGCAGGACTTGTGTATATGACACTTCCTTACACTGTATTGTGTATATGTAGGACAATGCTACACTACCACTGTGCAGGACTTGTGTATATGACACTTCCTTACACTGTATTGTGTATATGTAGGACAATGTTACACTACCACTGTGCAGGACTTGTGTATATGACACTTCCTTACACTGTATTGTGTATATGTAGGACAATGTTACACTACCACTGTGCAGGACTTGTGTATATGACACTTCCTTACACTGTATTGTGTATATGTAGGACAATGTTACACTACCACTGTGCAGGACTTGTGTATATGACACTTCCTTACACTGTATTGTGTATATGTAGGACAATGTTACACTACCACTGTGCAGGACTTGTGTATATGACACTTTCTTACACTGTATTGTGTATATGTAGGACAATGTTACACTACCACTGTGCAGGACTTGTGTATATGACACTTCCTTACACTGTATTGTGTATATGTAGGACAATGTTACACTACCACTGTGCAGGACTTGTGTATATGACACTTCCTTACACTGTATTGTGTATATGTAGGACAATGTTACACTACCACTGTGCAGGACTTGTGTATATGACACTTCCTTACACTGTATTGTGTATATGTAGGACAATGTTACACTACCACTGTGCAGGACTTGTGTATATGACACTTCCTTACACTGTATTGTGTATATGTAGGACAATGTTACACTACCACTGTGCAGGACTTGTGTATATGACACTTCCTTACACTGTATTGTGTATATGTAGGACAATGTTACACTACCACTGTGCAGGACTTGTGTATATGACACTTCCTTACACTGTATTGTGTATATGTAGGACAATGTTACACTACCACTGTGCAGGACTTGTGTATATGACACTTCCTTACACTGTATTGTGTATATGTAGGACAATGTTACACTACCACTGTGCAGGACTTGTGTATATGACACTTTCTTACACTGTATTGTGTATATGTAGGACAATGTTACACTACCACTGTGCAGGACTTGTGTATATGACACTTCCTTACACTGTATTGTGTATATGTAGGACAATGTTACACTACCACTGTGCAGGACTTGTGTATATGACACTTCCTTACACTGTATTGTGTATATGTAGGACAATGCTACACTACCACTGTGCAGGACTTGTGTATATGACACTTTCTTACACTGTATTGTGTATATGTAGGACAATGTTACACTACCACTGTGCAGGACTTATGTATATGACACTTTCTTACACTGTATTGTGTATATGTAGGACAATGTTACACTACCACTGTGCAGGACTTGTGTATATGACACTTCCTTACACTGTATTGTGTATATGTAGGACAATGTTACACTACCACTGTGCAGGACTTGTGTATATGATACTTCCTTACACTGTATTGTGTATATGTAGGACAATGTTACACTACCACTGTGCAGGACTTGTGTATATGACACTTCCTTACACTGTATTGTGTATATGTAGGACAATGTTACACTACCACTGTGCAGGACTTGTGTATATGACACTTCCTTACACTGTATTGTGTATATGTAGGACAATGTTACACTACCACTGTGCAGGACTTGTGTATATGTAGGACAATGCTACACTACCACTGTGCAGGACTTGTGTATATGACACTTCCTTACACTGTATTGTGTATATGTAGGACAATGCTACACTACCACTGTGCAGGACTTGTGTATATGACACTTCCTTACACTGTATTGTGTATATGTAGGACAATGCTACACTACCACTGTGCAGGACTTGTGTATATGACACTTTCTTACACTGTATTGTGTATATGTAGGACAATGTTACACTACCACTGTGCAGGACTTGTGTATATGACACTTCCTTACACTGTATTGTGTATATGTAGGACAATGTTACACTACCACTGTGCAGGACTTGTGTATATGACACTTCCTTACACTGTATTGTGTATATGTAGGACAATGTTACACTACCACTGTGCAGGACTTGTGTATATGACACTTCCTTACACTGTATTGTGTATATGTAGGACAATGTTACACTACCACTGTGCAGGACTTGTGTATATGACACTTTCTTACACTGTATTGTGTATATGTAGGACAATGTTACACTACCACTGTGCAGGACTTGTGTATATGACACTTCCTTACACTGTATTGTGTATATGTAGGACAATGTTACACTACCACTGTGCAGGACTTGTGTATATGACACTTCCTTACACTGTATTGTGTATATGTAGGACAATGTTACACTACCACTGTGCAGGACTTGTGTATATGACACTTCCTTACACTGTATTGTGTATATGTAGGACAATGTTACACTACCACTGTGCAGGACTTGTGTATATGACACTTCCTTACACTGTATTGTGTATATGTAGGACAATGTTACACTACCACTGTGCAGGACTTGTGTATATGACACTTCCTTACACTGTATTGTGTATATGTAGGACAATGTTACACTACCACTGTGCAGGACTTGTGTATATGACACTTCCTTACACTGTATTGTGTATATGTAGGACAATGTTACACTACCACTGTGCAGGACTTGTGTATATGACACTTCCTTACACTGTATTGTGTATATGTAGGACAATGTTACACTACCACTGTGCAGGACTTGTGTATATGACACTTTCTTACACTGTATTGTGTATATGTAGGACAATGTTACACTACCACTGTGCAGGACTTGTGTATATGACACTTCCTTACACTGTATTGTGTATATGTAGGACAATGTTACACTACCACTGTGCAGGACTTGTGTATATGACACTTCCTTACACTGTATTGTGTATATGTAGGACAATGCTACACTACCACTGTGCAGGACTTGTGTATATGACACTTTCTTACACTGTATTGTGTATATGTAGGACAATGTTACACTACCACTGTGCAGGACTTAGTGTATATGACACTTCCTTACACTGTATTGTGTATATGTAGGACAATGTTACACTACCACTGTGCAGGACTTGTGTATATGACACTTCCTTACACTGTATTGTGTATATGTAGGACAATGTTACACTACCACTGTGCAGGACTTGTGTATATGACACTTCCTTACACTGTATTGTGTATATGTAGGACAATGTTACACTACCACTGTGCAGGACTTGTGTATATGACACTTCCTTACACTGTATTGTGTATATGTAGGACAATGTTACACTACCACTGTGCAGGACTTGTGTATATGACACTTCCTTACACTGTGATTGTGTATATGTAGGACAATGTTACACTACCACTGTGCAGGGACTTGTGTATATGTAGGACAATGCGTGCACTACCACTGTGCAGGACTTGTGTATATGACACTTCCTTCTGTATTGTGTATATGTAGGACAATGCTACACTACCACTGTGCAGGACTTGTGTATATGACACTTCCTTACACTGTATTGTGTATATGTAGGACAATGCTACACTACCACTGTGCAGGACTTGTGTATATGACACTTTCTTACACTGTATTGTGTATATGTAGGACAATGCTACACTACCACTGTGCAGGACTTGTGTATATGACACTTCCTTACACTGTATTGTGTATATGTAGGACAATGCTACACTACCACTGTGCAGGACTTGTGTATATGACACTTCCTTACACTGTATTGTGTATATGTAGGACAATGTTACACTACCACTGTGCAGGACTTGTGTATATGACACTTCCTTACACTGTATTGTGTATATGTAGGACAATGTTACACTACCACTGTGCAGGACTTGTGTATATGACACTTCTTACACTGTATTGTGTATATGTAGGACAATGCTACACTACCACTGTGCAGGACTTGTGTATATGACACTTCCTTACACTGTATTGTGTATATGTAGGACAATGCTACACTACCACTGTGCAGGACTTGTGTATATGACACTTCCTTACACTGTATTGTGTATATGTAGGACAATGCTACACTACCACTGTGCAGGACTTGTGTATATGACACTTCCTTACACTGTATTGTGTATATGTAGGACAATGCTACACTACCACTGTGCAGGACTTGTGTATATGACACTTCCTTACACTGTATTGTGTATATGTAGGACAATGCTACACTACCACTGTGCAGGACTTGTGTATATGACACTTCCTTACACTGTATTGTGTATATGTAGGACAATGCTTACACTACCACTGTGCAGGACTTGTGTATATGACACTTCTTACACTGTATTGTGTATATGTAGGACAATGTTACACTACCACTGTGCAGGACTTGTGTATATGACACTTCCTTACACTGTATTGTGTATATGTAGGACAATGTTACACTACCACTGTGCAGGACTTGTGTATATGACACTTCCTTACACTGTATTGTGTATATGTAGGACAATGTTACACTACCACTGTGCAGGACTTGTGTATATGACACTTCCTTACACTGTATTGTGTATATGTAGGACAATGTTACACTACCACTGTGCAGGACTTGTGTATATGACACTTCCTTACACTGTATTGTGTATATGTAGGACAATGTTACACTACCACTGTGCAGGACTTGTGTATATGACACTTCCTTACACTGTATTGTGTATATGTAGGACAATGTTACACTACCACTGTGCAGGACTTGTGTATATGACACTTCCTTACACTGTATTGTGTATATGTAGGACAATGTTACACTACCACTGTGCAGGACTTGTGTATATGACACTTCCTTACACTGTATTGTGTATATGTAGGACAATGCTACACTACCACTGTGCAGGACTTGTGTATATGACACTTCCTTACACTGTATTGTGTATATGTAGGACAATGTTACACTACCACTGTGCAGGACTTGTGTATATGACACTTTCTTACACTGTATTGTGTATATGTAGGACAATGCTACACTACCACTGTGCAGGACTTGTGTATATGACACTTCCTTACACTGTATTGTGTATATGTAGGACAATGTTACACTACCACTGTGCAGGACTTGTGTATATGACACTTCCTTACACTGTATTGTGTATATGTAGGACAATGCTACACTACCACTGTGCAGGACTTGTGTATATGACACTTCCTTACACTGTATTGTGTATATGTAGGACAATGTTACACTACCACTGTGCAGGACTTGTGTATATGACACTTCCTTACACTGTATTGTGTATATGTAGGACAATGTTACACTACCACTGTGCAGGACTTGTGTATATGACACTTCCTTACACTGTATTGTGTATATGTAGGACAATGTTACACTACCACTGTGCAGGACTTGTGTATATGACACTTTCTTACACTGTATTGTGTATATGTAGGACAATGCTTACACTACCACTGTGCAGGACTTGTGTATATGACACTTCCTTACACTGTATTGTGTATATGTAGGACAATGTTACACTACCACTGTGCAGGACTTGTGTATATGACACTTCCTTACACTGTATTGTGTATATGTAGGACAATGTTACACTACCACTGTGCAGGACTTGTGTATATGACACTTCCTTACACTGTATTGTGTATATGTAGGACAATGTTACACTACCACTGTGCAGGACTTGTGTATATGACACTTCCTTACACTGTATTGTGTATATGTAGGACAATGTTACACTACCACTGTGCAGGACTTGTGTATATGACACTTCCTTACACTGTATTGTGTATATGTAGGACAATGTTACACTACCACTGTGCAGGACTTGTGTATATGACACTTCCTTACACTGTATTGTGTATATGTAGGACAATGTTACACTACCACTGTGCAGGACTTGTGTATATGACACTTCCTTACACTGTATTGTGTATATGTAGGACAATGCTACACTACCACTGTGCAGGACTTGTGTATATGACACTTCCTTACACTGTATTGTGTATATGTAGGACAATGTTACACTACCACTGTGCAGGACTTGTGTATATGACACTTTCCTTACACTGTATTGTGTATATGTAGGACAATGTTACACTACCACTGTGCAGGACTTGTGTATATGACACTTCCTTACACTGTATTGTGTATATGTAGGACAATGTTACACTACCACTGTGCAGGACTTGTGTATATGACACTTCCTTACACTGTATTGTGTATATGTAGGACAATGTTACACTACCACTGTGCAGGACTTGTGTATATGACACTTCCTTACACTGTATTGTGTATATGTAGGACAATGTTACACTACCACTGTGCAGGACTTGTGTATATGACACTTCCTTACACTGTATTGTGTATATGTAGGACAATGTTACACTACCACTGTGCAGGACTTGTGTATATGACACTTCCTTACACTGTATTGTGTATATGTAGGACAATGTTACACTACCACTGTGCAGGACTTGTGTATATGACACTTCCTTACACTGTATTGTGTATATGTAGGACAATGTTACACTACCACTGTGCAGGACTTGTGTATATGACACTTCCTTACACTGTATTGTGTATATGTAGGACAATGTTACACTACCACTGTGCAGGACTTGTGTATATGACACTTCCTTACACTGTATTGTGTATATGTAGGACAATGTTACACTACACTGTGCAGGACTTGTGTATATGACACTTCCTTACACTGTATTGTGTAT